>NC_134404.1:205346521-205640456 GCF_038048845.1 Mixophyes fleayi
ACGCCCATCTCCACCATGCAGCTTGAATTATTGAATGTCGGCAAGTATGGAGTTTATACATATTAATGATATATAAAAGGTTGTGCAAACTATAACTACTGACCATTTGATTTTGTATATGTTTATTCCTGTTCTCTGTTATTATAATGAAGTTTTGATGTTATGCTTATCGTTCTTCTTTGAATCCCTATTTCACACGTGTGTATTTCTGGCTCCAGACACACCATTTATAAGTCATTAATGAGTGCTGTCAGGTTACACCATGCAGCAGTAGTTACGGAGACTTACTTGTAGCTGGATGTGGTCATGGATCACTTACAGGTGGAGCATGTTTGTTTTAGGCATGTGGCACAATTAGACACCCTCAAATAGCAGTTTATGCAGCCAATCACACCACATACCACTCTCATCACTCACTTAGGCTGTCTTTTAACTGTAAGTCCTTTGCTGTACAAGGGCAGCACGGCACACTTTGAGGCAAACAGGTACTCCATCAAGTTCATATCTAAAACAGGGGCTGGCTGGGCTGGGGGGCACCTGCCCCCTGGGCCGACCCCCATAGTAGGCTACCTTGAACTGGGTCACTGGGCCACCTACATTTTTTTCCTTTAAAATAGTCTGCTGAGTCAAGTCTTGCCCCCGGGCTGAAATTTGCCAGCCCTCCCCTGATCTAAAACATACATGCACCATCTACACAGACTTTGCAAGTCCACTAGCTAGATTGTCCTGGTTGTGAAGGAATTCTTTGTTTTCAGCAATATATTTTGCAAAAATTTAGTAACAGAAATAAACACACAGGAGGGTAAATGTATAAAGCCGATGTAAGAAAGTAAGATTTTCAAAGTTACCATTTTCAAAATCGTTGCAAATCGCAGTGCAGACGTTTTGACACCCAAGCATGATTCTGTGATTTTGCAAACTCGACCAAGATTAATGTGAAAATCGCCAGAATCAATGCGTTGCTTTGGATTAGCAAACTCATCACTTTTACACTGCTGGTCACTGTTAATATAACAGGAGGCACAATATAAGTTTAAGTTAATCATGATTTATGGGTTAGAGGGACAAAAATTATTATTAATTACCTTACGGGGACAAATTATGTTTATAATAAACTAGTGGCGTAAATGTCTGTAATTATTAAATGTATTTTTTATTTTATTATATTGACTTACTATTTAATTACCAGTGGGGCAATATTGGCAGATTGGGACACCATTTAAATTACATAATTGTGACACTACAACATGCTGCTTTGTATAGGCATGATTTTCAAGCACATCAGCCATTGGTCTATGCAGGCTAATGATGACTATAAAAAGGGCCCCAAATGCCCATTAATCAGAGGCTGGTTGAAAATAAGGTTGATAGGAAATTTGCTGTTGGGTGTTTTGGAGCAACATCAGAGAGTCTGCACACAGTGAGAAAGGAACATCCCCAGTACCAGGCTCCCCTTAGGCTGCAGACAGCACATGGATATGGTTTCTGTTTGGTGTTTTGTGTGTCAGTGTTTGGTGTTTTTATGTGGTGTTTCAATCATCTAATTGCATTTATGTTCCATTATATATATATATATATATATATATATATATATATATATATATATAATACACATACACACATTTTTACAGTGGTAAAAAGACCCAAAACAGGCACTGCTTCACTTGCGGGTGGGGTGAAAATTATGTGATTGGTCATGCCCCGCTCCCTCCTCCCATACATGCCGGCACTAATCTGGATGCAAGAGAATTGCCAGCTCTCCCAGAATTCCGCGAGACCTACCCAGAATTCAGGAGTCTCCCGGACATTCCGGGAGAGTTGGCATGTATGATATATATTGCCTAGTTGTCAAACTGTAGCATCTTATATATTATTTAAACCAACAGAAGATGAAACACAAAAAATATGAGTGCTGGCAACAAATTTCCTATTATGCAGGATGGTGCTATTATAAATATAGAGGTCTTACAGATCCTTCTAGAGGCCAATAAAAAAGAAGGACCAGATGCTGTGGGTACAAAAGAGGGACTGTTCTCATTAATGATTAAAAAAAATGTGCCACATGAACTGTGAGATAGAGATTTATAGTGATGATAATTGTAGTAATAATGTTTAGGTAAACTCCTGCTCAAAATAAATATTTTACTTATGTATATAACTTATAATGTTGTAAGAACTTTGTGTCATTCTTATATTATTTGTTGCATGTTTTTTTACAATATGTAAACTACGATATCAATAGATGTGTGTGTTGTTGTTTTTCTTTACAGAATAATTACATTTACATTTAAATTAACATGCAAAGTAACAAAATGGTTGTCCTCTAGCCAAGTTATTATTTGTATCATAAAAACGGGTCTGCTTTACTGTCATGGTATACAGATGTGTCCAATGCCTTAGGAAGAAATACTAAAGCATCAAACTGACATGAAAAGCAATAAAATCAATGTATTTAGAATGGAGCCTATACTACTTGCAAACTAGCGCCACTGTATAGTCAACAATGTTGCGCACATGTCTAAGATTTCCTCTCTAGCTGTGACACATTAAATGTACTTACTCTTATAAAGAGGCGTAATTGGGATACAAAAAGAGTATAAAAATAAAACTTATAGAAGAAAGGCATCTTC
This sequence comes from Mixophyes fleayi, assembly GCF_038048845.1. Classification (NCBI taxonomy): domain Eukaryota; kingdom Metazoa; phylum Chordata; class Amphibia; order Anura; family Limnodynastidae; genus Mixophyes; species Mixophyes fleayi. The sequence continues at coordinate 205,349,152 of NC_134404.1, forward strand.
TAGTGCCAATATTTTTCTTAAATGCATGCTGCATGATCTATTTATACATTAATGTGCCTATACTTAGTACATAGAAGTATCTGCCATACATTGTTAGCGGTGCAACTGGACTTAATGAAATTACCACCCTGCTAGTAATTTGCCCTGTTCTAAAATTCCTGGGCTGATGCTTCTTCCAGAGTTACTCATATTTCCTGTCCCACATATTTGATGCAGAGATGACAAAAAAAACAACATGCTAATGCGATCACATCTGATCCTACTGCATTATACATTGCAAAATTATAGAATTCTATGTATTACAGACTGGAGGACTCTATGTCGTGCAAGCTTACAGAATTCTGACAGTAGTTCCTACCACATGTAAATTAACTCCAACAATGGATCAGTTATTATTGTAGCAAAGCAGGAAATCGAGTATTACGATACATAATTCCAGAACACTGTGTACTGATAGTTCAGGAACATAAGTCTTCCATTACTTCTCTGTAGTTTCAAAGTTATCTAAGAATTTCCTTATGTTCCGTTGTTTAACATATTTTTTTAACAAAAGTTGTCAGAGATTACACTTTGTCTAATAGTGCTACAAAAAAGGGAGAGTCATGCGAATCTATAATGAAGTTAAAAAGTGAACTAGATTCCGCTCTCTCACTTATATAAACATAACTGACACATCTTCTGCGGGAGTAAAAATTGAATCATTCTGATCCTTCACTTCAAGACTCAATACAAAATCTAAGTGTATTCAGTAAGGAAGCTGGTAACATCATAGGCCTGATTCATTAATGAAAGTAAAGCAAAAAAAGGAGGAAGTTTTCTCCTGGATAAACCATGTTACAATGTAAGGGGTGCAAATAAGTTTATTATTTTGCATATAAGGAAAATACTGGCTGCTTTTTCATGTAGCACACAAATCCTTGAAAGCTTTATTTATACACTGAAATGTAAAGCTGATCTAGGACATGACCTACACCAACTATAAATCTGTCCCCACGTTTTAAATTTAGTTCCCCCTCCAATATAATATGGTTTTGCCAAGAAGCAAATTTACTCCTTATTTTGCTTTACTTTCCTTAATGAATCAAGCTCTGAGTGTGGGGGTAACATGGAAAACCAAAGTATTTCATTTTTTATAGCAACACCTACATATTAGTGTTTGTTTTTTGTGTGTCCCACAGCACACATTTTATTTAAAGATATCATTTCAGTAGTTAGGGTTCCATTTAGTAGCACATTGTAGCGCTGCTGGTCTAATATTTAGATAGAGCTAACATTCTTGCTTAGACTGGTAAGTCATTTCAATAGAGCTGGGACTTGTTGTAAGCTGCTGACTGAACACTCCTGAGAATGTTCTGGTAGGGGGACTGCCCTGCAGTCACTGTATATATGGGTATTTCTGCTCCACGATATCAAGTTCAAGCTGCAAGCCCTTCTCTTGTGTTCCCCTGGTTTACATGTATCCCATCCAGGGTTCTGGCCTAGTAATGTGTAATGGTATACTCCAGTAGGGTTCCTCCAGTTATGAGATTACTCTTGTTGAGTTCCATGCTATGCACTCTCATTGATATATGAGAGCAATGCCTCTTCAATTCACAATAACTAGAGATTGTACTTTTGATCAACAAAGTGCATAACAAACTGCTGTATGTCTGATACGTCTACATCAGTGGTCAGGGAACAGGGGTAAATTACCCCAAATGGGGTACAAATGAAATTCCGGGGGGTAATGCTGCCGATTCCCATGCTGACAGTTGAATTGTAGACCCCTTTAAATGTGAAAATTGCTGTTGTACCAGAAGAGCCTGAAGGGTTGGCAGAGGCACTTCTTGAGCTTCGATGCAATAATGAAGCACGTATTGCATTTGAAAACAAAGCAGATCTGTCATATTATTGGATGTCAACAGATGTAAAGGCATTCAAAATTGCACATGAGGAGGCAGTCAAAAAGTTGCTGTTTTTTGCAACAACCTACCTTTGCGAACAAGGATTTTCCACTCTAACAAGCATAAAAACAAAGCAGAGAAATCTATTGGATGCTGAAGACTGTATCCAAATTGCTCTGCATCAAAATGCCCCAATATTGATGCTCTCGTATCAAAAATGAAGCAACATCATTTCTCCAAAACCTGAAGTTTTGAAGTTGAAGCTTTCAAAGAAAAATTGAACAGATTCAATAAAATTTTGAATTCCAATAATAATAATATATGATTTCCTTCCTTTAAAATCAAGGGGGTAACGTCGGCATATCTAAATATATTTGGGGGTAAAAGGTAAAAAAGTTCCCTGAACCATGGTCTACATGATCTCTACAATTTTATTCTTCATTAGGCAAGTCTAAGATCTACTGTATATCTTAAGACATATTGCCTCATATATATGGGCAGCCGCTTTTACATAAGGATAAAAAGTGCTCCATTTAACTTCACATAATTGTGATTTTGCTCCTGCGTGTCCAGAAGAGGTTGACACTGTTGGTATAGAACAGATGCTAGATTTTAAGATAAGATAATAAAGGAAAATTGTTCTGGGAAAGTGGCTATAAGTGGTCAGTCATTTCTGTGGTAACATATGATCACGCTTGCCTAAGAAAACATTCCCTGCAGTTAAGTGAAAATGTCTAGTAACACTTATTTTGAGTGCATATTTATTTTATTTTTATATAATTTGTAGAAAATGTCCTAGCTCCAGGGCTACTTTAAGACATTAGTGGAGTAGAGTACAAAGATCATAATAAAGACACCTTTACAAAACATCAAGAGTAACTTGCAACTGTATCACAAAACTGAAGCGAGTACTAGTACTACTACAGTTAGGACTATGGAAAATTGAACATTAAGACTATTAGGTTAAGATTAGTATATTTTCATTAACATTTACATTGAAAAAATATGTTTATCTCTTTAAAATAAGTGGTCTATTTACTGCCCAGTTTACCAAAAGTTTAAATCCATACCTGATCTCCCAGACTACTCCCCCAATCTTACGCTCAAGGGTTGCTTGTTATGTGTGACCGCCTTGTTACAGGATGAAGGGCTGGCTAATTAGTCTGGAGGAATCTTCTCAAACATGACTAAGCAGACAAGATGTTGCAGTACATTTCTGAATTTAATCTGTTACTGTAGTCACTTGTTATGCCATCAATAAAGATGAGTGAGCCATTAATGCCAAAAGCCATGCCACTAGTTCCAAAATGTTTCAGATAAAGCTTTATGCTTTCAATCAGTTATTGGACATCCCTTCCATACTTAAGCCTTACCATCACTTTGGTACAAGTTTGTTTCTGTCTCATCTACCCTTGCTTCCTATTTGCTATACTGGCAACAGCATCAACTGGGAAGCTGTATATTGTGCAGATGGGAACTGTGAACTCATAAACTCAATGTTGGACACTCCAAAGTTGGGGTTGCAGCCCCTAAGGACCCTGCGGTCCTGCTTCACATGCCCAAGCTTACATAATTGAGGATACAAGCTACTGCATGTGTCACATTTTCCAGACTCCTCTGTTTGTTTGTGGCAGAGTGGTGGTAGTCTAGTGTCACATTCACCAGAACCAGCTGTTGTGTTACCAGACAAAAGCAATCAAGAGAAGATGCAAATCTTCCTTGCCAGACAATAACAGCAGATTCATTAAAAATCAATCTAATAGTAATTTGATTGTTAGATGTTATAAGTAGAGATACTCATGCTCGGTTCCCCAAGAACCAAACACACCCTGAATTTAGCAGATCCGAGTACCGAGCCGAGCCAGCTCGGTACTTTCGCAGGCCCTCAGAATTGAAAACGAAGCAAAACATCATAGTTATGTCGTCGGATCTCGGATCTTGCAAGTTTTGGATTCTATAAGTACCGCCCTCCATGGTGATCCAGCGCCATTTCACAGAGGGACACAGACAGGGTAGCACAGTTCTTGGCAGTCTCTAGTGCAGTTGGGCAGCGTCATAGTTAGAAAAGAAAGAGGAAGGATAGCAGTGTTCTTCAAAGTCTCCAGTGACATTCAGGAGAGCTATATTGCTCCATTGCTAATTGTCATTTATGAAATAGAAATAATAGGTCTGGCACATGCAAGAGGATGATATGGGGCAAGACAGGGGAGACAGGCCCGAAATTTAAACTGGGCTCTTGGGCCATTAGTTACCCCACTTACACTAAAGATTAGTATTCTGTGGAGAAATATACTATATACTATATGCAATACTGAGGAGATATATACTGGAGAGATGAACACTGGTAACTATAAACACAATTTGGATGTAAGACCTGGGGATCCTGTTCCTTACACTGTCTAAGGTTCAGCCTGTGGCTTTCTACTCGGTTCCATTCACCTCTCTGGGTGGAAGGTGTCCTAAAAAAATTTTTTCCTTCTTCAGTCCTGTAACTAGGACTTCAATTCTCCCATGTCTATGTACCCCTTTTCACAAACCCAGGTCTGACTGTAATTCCTGCTATCACCACATTGAGAGTGGTAAATCTAATCAGAGCCCACTACAACAAAATGGTCCAAGGTGCCTTTGGTACTTCTGTACCACACCTCTCTGTATATATATTAACCAAGATACCATCTCTCTAATGCGGAAATGTGTCAAAGTGCATTTTTTTTATAAGATTTTAAACCGCATTTAATTGGATACTGTTTTCAAACACTAACCTTGATGTTTATTATTCTGTGGTGGTTTTAAAAGTTGCAAACTGCATTCAGTTTAGAACAAAGCACATGTGTGACTTGCAGCAAACCGTTGGTTTGTAAACTAAATATCTTGCATAAAATATTTGATCCTGTTCATTGCAATGTGCCCAATTTTGACTTAAATGAACTTTAAAGATATACCTCTTAGGAAGGTGAAATCTTAAATATATGCCACCTTGAAGATGTATTATTGAGCATCCCATAGGTCTGGTGCAAGTTTACTTGCATCTGAAGATGATGACTATCACATTGTAAGGATTGTCTCAGGAAGAGAGCCCTGGGGTGATGGATACACATGTTAGCTAAACAGAGACGTGGTATCTAACAGGTCCCCCTGTCTTCACCAAGAACTACCACATGGCAGGATGAACTTTATGGCCATTGTCAGGATAAAGCATAGATCTGATATGCTGAAATAGAATATTGGATATCAGGACCCAAATAAATCTTTGCATGAATACCTAAATTCACCTGATGTTCAATTCAGATAAAGGTGTGACCGAATGAGCCCAGGAACAGGTAATTGAGTTAGGTAAACCCTTTGTGCAGAGACCAGCTTTAGATATGCAGATCAGACATCCATTGTATTTGATCATGTATTTCCCTAGCTAATTTACTTCCCTTCAATAGGTAGTATAAACACAAACTAACCCCTAGGTGTAAATTAGAGAGCTTGCAGTTATTTACAAGGGATAATTCATAACTGCAGGGTAAATAGGTTGTATCAAATGAATCCATTGATAAGCTAGTGTAACAGTAAAAGACGCAGAGTCTGATGTAATGGTGTTTGGAGGTTTTTACATCCCAGTGTGAGGAGATAAGCCTGCCACTGTTAGCAGCTTCCAGGACATAGCACTGTTTGCTTGTGACACTTGAATAGACTTGTAGGTACCGCTCAGCATGTGGTCTGGCTCAATGAGGCCAGGGGATAACATAGCCTATATGTAATACTGTATAGACAGAAAGAATTCCGTTTTAAAATATGCCACTTAAAATCAATAAAAGCAGAGATCAACCACCTATTCCTCAATAGCATGAGGAAGGGCAGCTCATATGTTAAATTAAGAATTCTGCCCCACAGAAAAATGAAGAAAAGGAGTGGAAGCTCTGCGAATGCCCTGTACTTAGGCATGTTTGATATGAAAAGATGTACAAAGTCATAGGGGATTGGTTAATGATAAAATTGGATCGATGTAACGCTGTTCAGGACAAATATATCACATTGTAGAATTGGTTAATAAATCAGTCAACAGGTAAATTTGGTTTGAAAAGGTGTCCCAGGACACAACCCCGATTAGCATTAACCCTGCCCCTGTGAATGCCGCACCCATTTGAGGTTGCTTAAAAATCTGTGTTCTGAGGGAACAAATTGTCAGACTTTTGGGGATCAATCTAATTGAAGGACTGTCCATTATTTCTGCCTGCCCCAGGCATACAGATTATTATATGTAAGTAATGCTCTGTAGGTTATCTCTTTTATTTTAAACTGTTTTGCTTGTTATGTCAAATTTATTATTTGTTTATTCATTATTTTTCTTTATATCTGTATGCCCTGTACCTTTTGTATATTAAATCTAAAATTTAATAAGTTGCGTCCTTGATACTCTAAAGAATCCATAGCCTGTGTAGAAGAGAGATTGCTTGTCCAGGTTACCCAGTGTGTGATTGGTTGATACATTTGATTAACAAGCTGTGTGTGCTTGTATGTACATTTGTGTAACAGTCTGGAGGTGTGAAGAGTTAACCCTGTGGGTGCTGGTGTGAGTCTTGCTAGTTTGTGGAACTAGGAGCCTGTGTGCCAGCGTGGGACAGTATATTGGGGTCCTATTGCCCATAACCAATAGGTGGTGGCTGTACCTGAAGTGTCTGGGGGTGTGAGCGCTGTGTTTGGGGGCGATTCCGTAGGTCTAAGAACCTGTGTGATAGGTGAGAGAGACTGCGGGCTGAAATCGTGTGTGACCTCATACAGCAAACACCCCAACGTCACGGCAGCTGGGAGCACGTTCGTGACAAATTGGTGGCATAGCGGTGGGATGATTTAATTTCTTAGAGTATTAAGTGCATGGTTTAAGCAATTAACCCTTGCACTTATAAACTGATTGTAACCTTGCGAGGAATACAATAGTTTTACAAGGACGAAACTCAGGGCTATAATTTTTGAAGACATACGTGCAAAGCAGTTCCCTTCCCTTCTCTCTTGTTTTTCTTTTCTATCTTTTATTTTGCAAAGTGACTGCAAGGATGGCAGCTGCTTACAAGAAAAAAGCCAAAGAAGTTTTAATTGCCCTGTGTGAGCAGCGAGGTCTCGACTGGACAGATAAAACTAAAAAGGAGCTGGTTCACGCATTATTGGAGGATGATGCAAAGAAGCAATGTGATATGGAACCTGAGCTGGGGAGCAAGACAGAACCAGAGGATCAAGGTGTGGATAATGTCACTGAACCAGAGGATCCAAGTAAGTACATTTTCATAAATCCAAAGAATCCACTTGTCATGATGAGTATGGCAGAGCTAATTGAAGAAGCTCAGCTGCGAGGTTTCTCCTGCCACAACAAGACACGCAGGGAGATCATCGAACACCTCGACTGGGAAGAGGAAAGCCCGATCCATCCTTTCAGCGAGTATCGCATGATGGTCCTTATTCCGGGCTACACGATGAGTCTTATGGAACGGCTGGACTACCTGGAGGAGAGTTTTGAATACGCTCAGGAAGAGGTATCTTTCAGGGGTGGACTTCATACCCCATTCTGGCTAGATCAGTGTCGCCGGGTGGCTGACGAAAGGCAGCACCTGCAGCAGCTTCTTTCACAAGCTGGAGCAGTAATCGCCCAGCCTGTAGGGGTGGCCCACGAGGAAAAGGTACCCCTGCCAGCTACAGATAACATGGAATATGCTACCGAGATTTTGCATCCAGAGGCCCCTTTTAATCTGCTGGGGGAAGCTGATGATGCTAGCAGCATACTACCAGATGCTGCACAGAATTTGCTATTGGAGGAGGCTGATTTTAAAGAGGACATAATTGTTGAGAAGACTATTTCTGGGGGAAAAATGGAAGTGCCTGAAGATATTCCCACAAATGTTTTAGTAGTTACTGATCTTGGATGGTTAAATTCTCAGTATGTTCCCGCAAATGTTGTTCCTACTATCTCTAATTCTGTTACACCATGTGACTCAGCCCAGGTAGTATGGGATAATGCTGAACCTGCCAATGATGTGACTTTGTGTAAAGAACCTGAACTGTTCTGTAATCATTTTGCATCTGGTGCTGTGCGAGTGAAATGTGATGATGAGAAGCTGATACGTGCCAGTGTTAACTCTGGCAATTATGATGATTTACGGGAAGAACCCGAGGTGCCAGGATGTGATAAGGAAAGAGAATGTCTTATTGGACCTACTGCCTATAATGAGGATAATGTCAATAACAGTATTGTGTTAGAATCCAAACCTGTTTTTACACTGACATCTTGTCATGGGATAGGGACAGCGGACATTGTTATTGCAGATGTTGGCATTAATACTGGTGTAGATAATATGCTTATTAGAAATGGGACAGATGACAATGTGATTAATTCTGTTGTGCTAGAGAAAGACAATGTTTCTACCCAGGTAATGTGCTCGGAAGATGCTGTACCAGGTAACTGGGAGGGAGGGCAGAGTGAAGATGTATATTCTGTGCCTGAACCAGCTGCATACAGAGCGATTAAGCATGTGGGGGAGACACATAGTCCTGACCAACGGGAAGTAGCGAGTGACAGCAATTCTTACTTTGTTGCTGGGACCTGTAGTTCGAATGTTCACCACTCAGATCTACATCTGAGTTCTGACCATTCGTCTGAGTTTTCCATAGAGACAGGGGGGTCAGTTGCTAGCCCACACTCACTTAGCCAGCCGTCTAATGGCTTAGAGGAGATAGATGAGGGGCCCATACTCCCGGCTACTCTACATCCCCAGATAGATGAGTCCAAGGGGGAGGGGAGTGTACTGTTATGTAGGCCCCAAGATAAGAAGTGCATAGGGTGTCCCACTGACAGGGAAGGTTGTAACTGGGGAGCAGGGCAGAGTGGAAGTAGGTATTCTGCTGTGCCAGCCTTAAGGGGTTCCCACTTAGAAGTACAGTATCAGGAATTCCTGGCCATTTTTCCCTCAGGCTTTCACTTAGAAGACATGAGGATTAGAGACAAAGTGCACACTGTAACAGGGTTGGTACATGAGAACGTGATGCAGGCCCAGACCAGCCAGAAGCAGTGGTATGATTCCCCTGCCAGGATGATAGAGAGAAATTTTCATGATAATCGGTTGAAGGCTCATAATGACAGTGAGAGCCAGCTAGCAGCTATTACAGTGGACCCAGGGGGAAATTAGATGAGATGATCTTGGGCACTGACCTGTCAGTCAATGCCCATGCCATCTCTTGAAGGGGGGAGATGTCAGGATAAAGCATAGATCTGATATGCTGAAATAGAATATTGGATATCAGGACCCAAATAAATCTTTGCATGAATACCTAAATTCACCTGATGTTCAATTCAGATAAAGGTGTGACCGAATGAGCCCAGGAACAGGTAATTGAGTTAGGTAAACCCTTTGTGCAGAGACCAGCTTTAGATATGCAGATCAGACATCCATTGTATTTGATCATGTATTTCCCTAGCTAATTTACTTCCCTTCAATAGGTAGTATAAACACAAACTAACCCCTAGGTGTAAATTAGAGAGCTTGCAGTTATTTACAAGGGATAATTCATAACTGCAGGGTAAATAGGTTGTATCAAATGAATCCATTGATAAGCTAGTGTAACAGTAAAAGACGCAGAGTCTGATGTAATGGTGTTTGGAGGTTTTTACATCCCAGTGTGAGGAGATAAGCCTGCCACTGTTAGCAGCTTCCAGGACATAGCACTGTTTGCTTGTGACACTTGAATAGACTTGTAGGTACCGCTCAGCATGTGGTCTGGCTCAATGAGGCCAGGGGATAACATAGCCTATATGTAATACTGTATAGACAGAAAGAATTCCGTTTTAAAATATGCCACTTAAAATCAATAAAAGCAGAGATCAACCACCTATTCCTCAATAGCATGAGGAAGGGCAGCTCATATGTTAAATTAAGAATTCTGCCCCACAGAAAAATGAAGAAAAGGAGTGGAAGCTCTGCGAATGCCCTGTACTTAGGCATGTTTGATATGAAAAGATGTACAAAGTCATAGGGGATTGGTTAATGATAAAATTGGATCGATGTAACGCTGTTCAGGACAAATATATCACATTGTAGAATTGGTTAATAAATCAGTCAACAGGTAAATTTGGTTTGAAAAGGTGTCCCAGGACACAACCCCGATTAGCATTAACCCTGCCCCTGTGAATGCCGCACCCATTTGAGGTTGCTTAAAAATCTGTGTTCTGAGGGAACAAATTGTCAGACTTTTGGGGATCAATCTAATTGAAGGACTGTCCATTATTTCTGCCTGCCCCAGGCATACAGATTATTATATGTAAGTAATGCTCTGTAGGTTATCTCTTTTATTTTAAACTGTTTTGCTTGTTATGTCAAATTTATTATTTGTTTATTCATTATTTTTCTTTATATCTGTATGCCCTGTACCTTTTGTATATTAAATCTAAAATTTAATAAGTTGCGTCCTTGATACTCTAAAGAATCCATAGCCTGTGTAGAAGAGAGATTGCTTGTCCAGGTTACCCAGTGTGTGATTGGTTGATACATTTGATTAACAAGCTGTGTGTGCTTGTATGTACATTTGTGTAACAGTCTGGAGGTGTGAAGAGTTAACCCTGTGGGTGCTGGTGTGAGTCTTGCTAGTTTGTGGAACTAGGAGCCTGTGTGCCAGCGTGGGACAGTATATTGGGGTCCTATTGCCCATAACCAATAGGTGGTGGCTGTACCTGAAGTGTCTGGGGGTGTGAGCGCTGTGTTTGGGGGCGATTCCGTAGGTCTAAGAACCTGTGTGATAGGTGAGAGAGACTGCGGGCTGAAATCGTGTGTGACCTCATACAGCAAACACCCCAACGTCACGGCAGCTGGGAGCACGTTCGTGACAGCCATATATGCAGGTGGCGGTCCCCTGTTCATCTACTAGGCGTAACAGTGCGAAGAGAAATGGAAATCCAAAGGCAGGTCAGCTAGCCGAAGTCCAATAACAGGCCGGGATCTGGTTACACAGGCAAAAGTGCAGTCCAAAATTAGGGTCAGAGAGAGAGAGTGGCAAAAACAAGCAAGGACTGGTACATGAGGGGTTAACAGGCAGAAGCACTATGCAAGAATGAATCACAAGAAAAGCCAAGGTCAGCAGCAATACAGCATAACAGGGAGTCAGTCTGGGTATGAATACATGTTGCTCTGACACAGCTGCATTGTCAGAGTGAGCTTCATATACTTTGCAGGTTTGAATATGCTGCCTCCCAGCCATGATCATGTGACCACCCAAACCAGGAAGTGCTGACCTCTACACAAGGCAGAGCAAATCAGCAGCATTGAAGTGTGGAGCAGGTAAGTTCTGTGACACACATCTTTGCTATAGATACATCTAGCTAGAGAGACAGTCCTGTCTCTCTAGCTAGGAGGGAGATAGATGCTATATTTAAAGATGTGCATATTAAGATTTGTGTGTAAACCATACTTGCCAACTCTCCCGAGTTGTCCGGGAGACTCCCCCTTTTTGCGAGAGTCTCCCGGACTCCCGGGCGAGTGTGGCAATCTCCCGAATTCTGCCCACTTCACTAGGAAGTGCCCACTTCACTAGGAAGTGCCCACTTCCTAGTGAAGTGGGCAGAATTAGATCCCAAACTCCGCGATTCCCGATGAACACCCCCGCTGGCAAATGACGCAATTTGCATGATGACGTCACAGGTGGCGGGGCCGAAATGACGCGATTTTGGCCGCCCTGCTCTCTCACGCCCCCCTCCACTTGCTGGCTCCCGGAAGGGAGCTGAAGAAAGTAGGTAAGTATGGTGTAAACACATTTTTGGGGCTACTTTGTCTGCTTCTTTTAGTGAACAACTGAAAATCAAGCATCATGAAAACCACATCTAAAACATAGACATCTTCTTGTGCAGTTTTCTGCGCTGCAGTGCAATCCAGTGCGTCAGATATTACACCTTTTGTATGGAAACCAGATCACATCATCATTTATTTGTGGCAAAGAGGCTTACTTGTCACTCCCCTCCTATAGGGAAAGAGGTAGAAAACCAGACAGTCTGCAGGAGCAGGCTACGACAGGGTTATATTCTCCCTGAGTTCCTCTTTCAGCACATATGCACACTTGTGTTCCACATGGGTCTAACTGATTTGTTGTTTGCTGTGATTTATTTGTAGCGTTTGGGTGGAGGATAAAAATGTTTTTGTATTTGTGGACAGGGCCACCGATACCAGTTAGTGGCAGGCTAATAGTGAGGGAACTACTGTTTTGCCAGATGTAGGGTTGTGGGAGAATTGTGAAGCTTTTACTCGACATGTCTGCTGTAACCATCGCTTAAACGGATTAAGCTATCCTGGCAACTGCCAATAAACAGTAAAATGGTTCAACCAAGTTGTGTGAGACTCCAGTGAATGCCATGCTTTATCACACACCAATTCCACAGTGCTGTACAGAGAGAATATTAGTCATTCACATTAGTCTCTCCCCATTGGAGCTTACAGTCTCTATTCCCTAACTCTCACACAAACTAGGGTTATTTTTGGCAGCAGCCAATTAACCTAAAATTAAGTTTTTGAAGTGTGGGAGAACATGTAAACTCCACACAGATAAGGCCCTGTTCGAACTCATGTCCCCAGCCAATCAGCAGTTAGACTGAGCTGCCCAGGGGTCAGATGCCCCCATGCTCCCCGGCCCAGTCGTCCCTGGTTGATGCAAACTCTATTCTGGGATCGAACAGTTATATGGCAACTGATAATAGAAGGTGAAGCTGATTTGTGCATAATGTTCACATGCTGTATGTAATTTGTACCTGCCAGCATCTAGAGCACAAGATGCAAGTGATCAACTAGTTATGGAAGAAGACAATATATACACCAGGCTTTGCAACGTTTTGTCATGGTTCTGTGGTTAGGTAAATATTTACAAATTATAAATAATAGGTTTATTATTGACTTAAAAAAAAGTGTAATTTTTTAGTTATTGTGGCCAGGTTAGACTGTACAATGTCTATTTATGCTAAGCTTGGTCTACTAAGCTAATGAGAACCAATCCGTTTGCTGACTCGTACAGTGTCGGACTGGGGCATGAAGGGCCCACCGGGGGACTGCAACGCTAGGGGCCCACCAGAGGGGGTGTGGCCAGCCATCATAGAGGCGAGACCAGACACTAAAGGGAGAGTGGTCAGCCCACGAAGGACAGCTAGCACCATAGTGTAGTATATAAACAGTGTAGTGTGCTCATCCTTCTCTTTTAAAATGACAGGCTGACTGCGCACTTAGTTACTAACCTGCTCATGCTCCTCTGGGCGGTTGGATATCTGGAACTCCTACTCTCATCTGCCCTGCTCAAAGTGAAAAACACACTACCGCGCAGGTTCAGAAAGCCCAGACGCGACTCTCTGCACCTGTGTGGTAGTGTGTTTAACAGGAGTGTTTGGCAAAAATGGTAGGGGGGGAGGAGTTGCGCTCTACCCCTACTGTTGCAAGAGCAGAATTAACACAGGTTATCCCTCTCTACGAACTAATAATATACTGAAAGTTAAGCACTCATTGACCTATGTATTATTCCAAGTGTAATGCTAATAATAAAATTTGTATTCTTTTATCTTGAATACATTTCGTATTTTTCTATATCTTGTATTAGGCTGTGAGCAAGAGGCTCGGTTCAATTAGTGGGATAACATTTAATGTTAGTTTTATCACAATTTATTGAATCCTGGTTAAAATACATAAAAATACATCAATAAAGACAGATAAAATACTCCAATTAAACCACAGTATTTATATTATGAGGCATTGATTTCTATATACATACATATGGTATGGCATCAATTGAACATACATAAAAAAATCAGACAAACCTAGGTATATAGACCTGGACTAGTCTAGCTACTGGTAGGCAAATGGCAGTGGGTATAAATGCTGTATTGATCCAGATATAACACAGTCACTGATATCTCAATAAAATAATGTTCATAGCATACAAGTCCAGTAGATGGGAATTGGTATTTCTTTAAGTCTCTGCTAGTGCAATATAAATATTCAGATCACTGTCCACATATATCACATGGTTATTGCTGCGATGCTTTCAAATTTAACTTTGTTTACTTGCAGTTTTGATGTATATAGAGATGGTGGCCGGGTACCCAGTGTGCTGAAATCAGAGGCTGTTTCTCGTGGTCCGTGCTTGTTACTGTTGGAGAGGAAGGTGCCTGCGTTCCACTGTGGAACGCATCTGTCCCTTCCTGTTCTCGCGTATGTCCAAAAGATGAATTGTATGCAAGTTGGGAGTCAGCTGTTTTCTTAGCTCCTCCCTAACAATGGAGGGGGCGTGGCTATAATGTGGCGGGGCCTACCGGTGGATAGTCCTGCTGCCCTGCAGGCTAGTCCGAACCTGGACTCGTAAGATTAATTTCTGTATGAGTTGGCAAAAAGCAAGATATTTAAACAAAGCTCTGTAATTACTCTATCAAAAATATATCTGGATAGGGAAAAGGTGTTGGTATTTTTTGTCTAAAGAAGGACAGTTAATCTTCATTACATGTATTTCAGTTTGCAATAAACTTATGTTAAATTTGTGAGTCTTGACAAACAAACAACAAACTTTTTTAATTGAAACTATTTTTTTAAAGACAAAACTCCAAGTTATATTGAAAATGATAAAATTCAGCAATTCAATATGTAACAGTACATGCCCTATTATAAATTTTGGGCAATAAACGGTGTTCTTTTAAACAACTGTTGAACAGTGATGCTGCTACTCCTTTCTTACATCTTTCTTAAATTCTCAACCCAGAATAGAACTCAACAAAACAATGTAGGGAGCAAATTAAAGGCTCTCCATGTGTAGTATGGACAACAAGTTTTACTAAACTTGGAATACAGTTTGAACCTCTGGCACGCTCACCAATCTATGAGTTCACCATTCATAAATAAAACAGCACATCACAATGGAGGAAGCAGGAAAAGTTTTAATAATCAGTGACAATATAGATGATCTCAATGTTTAAAGGTTAAAAAAGCCATATTGTCAGGAACCCTCATTTAGAAGCAGGACTCCGTATCTAACTTTCACTGATGCAAGTTACTGAGTTGCAATCAGGTGATCGCTGACATCACAGAGATGGGGAGATGAACTTACAAACAGTATTTAAGCCTGCTAGGCCTGTCATCCCCTGCCAGAGTATCAGCTTTGCTGTTCTGAACTCCTGAGCATGTTACCCTATTTGCTGCTTGATTCCAGATTATTGACCAAGCTTGTACCTGATGTAATACTTGGATCCTGATACTTGCATACTGCGCTGGAAGATGTTACGGTTCTAAGGAGATTACCATCAGTCAGTATTAGCGCTGGCTTTCCTAAGGCGCGGAGTCTAACGAACACCCCGGTCTTCACCAAGAACCGCCGCAAGGAAGGATGGATTTTGCTGCCGGGGGTCCGCAGGTCGCGGTCCCTAGGTTAGCCCACTGACGTGATAGGAGACAGACGTTTGGTAGGAGGTCTGGCAGGAAAGGGGAATAGACTCTGAAGAGGTAGTATAGCAATGCACAGAGGAGCAGGATCTGTTAGCTGAAGGAACACAGCACATGCAGAAGAATCCTATCCGTATGCAGTGGAACTCCGGGTCGGATACACAGGGGAGCAGGCAGAAGCATAGTCGATAAGGATAGCCTTGTCAGATACACAGGTACACAGGCAGCAGAGTAGTCAAAGGAGAGCCGGGTCGGATACACAGGAAAACACCAGAATGCAGCACAGGATACACAGGGAGAGCCAGATGCTAAGTGGTAACTTGTTGCTCTGACAAAGCTGCAGTGTCCAGGTGAGCGTAATATAGTCTGTAGATAGTAAAAGCCGCCTCCCAGCCACGATCATGTGACCACCCAAACCAGGAAGTGCTGCTGTACACAGAGACAGGAAAATCAGCAGCATGAAAGCAAGTAAATTAGTGAAAGAAGATTGAGTTTGACCCTGGTTTTTCTAGACTATTCTTCTGCTTGCTGCTTCTCTTAGTCAATCCTTCTGACCCCGGTTTGTCTGACTATTCTGCCTCCAGAGATACTTACCTGTAGTACTCCACCCATCATGCTAAGGGCCAGTTTGATGGGAAGCTACCTGGATACTACATGCAGCCAAATCCATCCCACTTTGAGGGGGACTGTGGTGAATGCCAGTGGATTTAGCATCACCATTCTCTGGCTGCGTCAATCTTAGCTGGTGATGTGTCCACAACCCTAGGAAGAAAATAGAAGAAACCGAAAAAAAGAACCAAGCAACTGGACACGATTCTGAACCTAGTGGTAGCTGGTGAAGTCACTGCGTCGGTAATTAGCATGCTCTCTCCCCTATATAAGGAAGCTTCTATTGATTATTGACTCCTGACCTTGACTACCTTCCTGGACTACTCTTTTGGATATCCCTTGGCTCAGATCTGTCCACGTGGTATTTGATCTATGGCTTGTCCTTGGCTTTCCCTTTGGATCCTGATTTTGTAATACGTTTCCTGCTTGGTTTTGACCCAGTTCACTTAACCATTCTCACCAAGTATTTCGCTGGTAGCTCTTGTGCAGAATCCCAACCTGTGCGTCCTTTGCTGCTAAATCCAAACCTCCTTGCGGGTTTAGTCTCCAAATTTAGCAGCGCCAACCCAACAAGTAGGCATCCTCCTGTTGTTCCTGTGTGACAGTATATTGCTGAACAAGACTACAATACTCAATTTTCCATTTAGAGAGTCACAAAAGTAATAGCCATTAACAAAATGAACTGGTTTCCTTGGACATTACTATCCTCCCTATCATATATGGCATGATGCTAGTCTTTACAAATAGGGGGTTATATCTGTGCAAATACCCAGTGTAAATAGGTGATGGCTGCCAAAGAACGGAGACAATGTAAAGGGGGGGAGACCCCTCCCCCCTGGGTGAATTTAAATAACCACAAGTAAATTTGGGGTAGTCCCCAGGCGCCTATACAAAAACAATGAAGTTTAGTGGGCGAAATAGGTATTTATTTGAATGAATCCATAGTAATGAAATGAAGGCATAGAATATATTCCCTTCTATGGCTGCGATGTTAAAAACATATATACACAAAAAATGTGAAACACAACAAACTTTCAGCAGTCTTGCTGATAAATAAAGCTCCCAAGAGAATAGGCTGCAGTATGTTGAATGGATCATAAAATCAAAAGTAGTTGCAGAGTTCCAAACAATAGTACAATAGCCATGTGCATAGGCCCAGAACAACAATGGGTGTTGTAATTGCTTACATGGCAAACAGTCTCTGTGTATATTGCACCAGGATAAAGTCAATATGAGTAGAATGAAAATAAAAGCGGCTTCAATTCACCACATGAGGGCAAAGGAACAATAAGCGGAGCAAACTCACCCTGCTTTGCAGAATCTATCTTTCAGACGTCCGTTCGGGGGAGCTGCTGTATGAATCTCTGTCCGCGCTGAAGGGGATCCAGCTGCCGAGTGAAAGTTGAGAGTTCGCGCATGCGCATGCGGTAGTTGCTATCCGGTCTGTGTAAACTTACAGCCGGCTTGACGATGAGAAGTGTGAGTGCTGCTGAGTGTCGGTTAATCCAATTGGAATGTATATCCTACGCGTTTCGCCCGGTAAAGGGCTTCATCAGGGATGTTTAGCAAAGGCCACTTGGCCTCCTTTTATAATCTTTAAAAACGGATTATCCAATAAAAGGTCTTATTGGACCAGATGCAGTAATTGAAGCTTTACAATGAATAGATTCAATAATAACGGCAGGTTCCTTTCAGTCTCTCAGGTATATACTCAAAAGTCCCCCAAATGAGAGAAAACTAGATTTAATAAAGAAATGTAATAAACGCACCAAATCCCATAAGGGACCAGAATTGCTCTAACTGTCATGGGTAAGTCAAAGTGATGATCAAAGGAAACTGTTAAGTTCAAAGTCAATATTAAGACCTCTTGGAACGAGAGTCTTAAGTGTGTAAATCCATCTACTCTCCTCACATGACATGGACCGGAAGAAGTTTCCTCCTCTCCATGACCTCTTTACTTTGCAGATGCCCAGAAATTTAAGCAATGAGGCATCTTTATTGGGAAGAAGTGCAAAGTGACTGGAGACACTGTGTGCCTCAAACCCCTTAGTTATGTTCCTTTGATGTTCGCTGATCCGGGTATGTAGATCTCTTGCTGTCCTTCCTACATACTGTCTGCCACAGGGGCACTCAAGCATGTAAATCACCCCCTTAGTATCGCAGGTGATCTTATCTTTTATCATATACGTGGCACCAGTAGCAGTTGCAGTAAACGTACAGATAGGTTTAGTGCCCCTCATATGGCTCGTCTTGCATGCTTGACATCTCGTGCAGTGAAAGAAGCCTTTTTTATCCTCTCCCAACCATGTACTGGAAGGTGTCTGTCTGGTAATGGGAATACTGCTTGTTACAAGGGCATTTTTAAGGTTATTGGCCTTTTTATAAATGAACCTTGGTTTGGTAGGTAAAACTTCCCTCAATCTTTCATCACCCTGAAGGATGTTCCAATGCTTGCAAATAATTTTCTCTATCTTTTTGGAATCACTGTTGTATCTGGTGATAAATGAAGGCGCATCATACGAGTCAAGAGGTTTTGTCATCTTCTTTGTCAAGAGGTTTTATCTGTCCTCTTCCCTGACTTCAACAAGGGCTTTCTCTACAGAAGTGCTATCATAGCCTCTCTGTAGAAACCTGTCCTTTATTAAGCTAGCTTGGATGTCATATTGCTCTATGGTGGAACAGTTCCTCCTGATCCTGGTGAACTGACCTTTGGGAATGTTTCGTAGCCAGTTGTTATGGTGGCTACTACAGGCCGGGATATACGAGTTGCAGTTAACGTCCTTAAGGTGCGTTTTAGTTGCAATCTGATTATCCTCAATATAGATCTCAAGGTCCAGGAAAACAACCTTATCTCTGCTGTGATTGGCTGTAAATCTCATATTTAGGTCATTGTTGTTGATATAGAGTAAAAACTCTTCCAGCTGTCCTGTAGTGCCTGTCCATACACACAGTACGTCATCTATAAATCTGTACCACTTGTGTATATGTTCTGCGAACGGATTGTTGTTCCATATATTAAGATTTTCCCAGTGGGCTACAAACAGATTTGCATAACTTGGCGCGAACTTCGCGCCCATCGCAGTCCCACGAATCTGTCTGTAGTACCCACTGTTCGCCCAGAAATAGTTATGGACGAACCGTATACTTTGCAGAAGAAATTCTATTTGTTCCGTTTGGAGGTTTGATTCCTCTCTTAAAATGGAACTGACATGTTGGCAACCCTTGTCATGATCGATTATTGTGTATAAAGAAGTTACATCACATGTGAGAAGAATAAAGCCCTCTTCTCATTGGACACCCTGTAGGACCTCCAATGCGTGACTCGTATCTCTCGGCCCAGTTGGCCCACATCACCTTGGCCAAGTGCCAGCACCAGACCACCAATAGAATTGTAGTACATATGAGAAACCAACTTAGATTTCTTGATAGTTGGATTTCCATTGTTTTCCTCAGTAGGGACGCTCCTCTTCAAGTTTTTCTTTCCACGCATATTAGAAACAATTCTTCCGGTTTCATTCTACTCATATTGACTTTATCCTGGTGCAATATACACAGAGACTGTTTGTTTGCCATGTAAGCAATTACAACACCCATTGTTGTTCTGGGCCTATGCACATGGCTATTGTACTATTGTTTGGAACTCTGCAACTACTTTTGATTTTATGATCCATTCAACATACTGCAGCCTATTCTCTTGGGAGCTTTATTTATCAGCAAGACTGCTGAAAGTTTGTTGTGTTTCACATTTTTTGTGTATATAGGTTTTTAACATCGCAGCCATAGAAGGGAATATATTCTATGCCTTCATTTCATTACTATGGATTCATTCAAATAAATACCTATTTCGCCCACTAAACTTCATTGTTTTTGTATAGGCGCCTGGGGACTACCCCAAGTTTACTTGTGGTTATTTAAATGATGCTAGTCTTTGTCCAAACTGTGTGTTGACAAGTTTTAGACTAAAGACATTTTGGGTACCTATAAATAGACCTGGCTCACATCCAATACTGGGGCTCCACCCACAAATGCGAGTAGAAAAACAGAATGGAGGGGGGGTTTATGCTTCAATAAGATGGGGTACCAACAAATATACATTGCTGCAAATCGCAGTGATGCATACTTATGTACAGCTGAAATGCATCATGCCGGGGCTACTTTGGGAGGCCCGGCAAAGTGACCCCTGTGATGCGATCACTTTTTCCTGTTTACCGACAGCACATGCACTGTGGTATAATTGTGGGTCTGTGCATATGATATATTGGAATGCGGCTGAGAAATACTGAGAATGAATGTGGTATACATGAAGTTATACTAGCTAGTGTCTTTGCAATGGCAAGTTAGTGTTTGTAAGAAGTTGTACTAAGCAGTGACTGAACTGGGAAGTTTGTATTTGTAAGATAAGTTTCACTAAGCAGTGATGTTTTACTAGGATGCGTCAACTGTGCATAATGATGAGAGTTGCTATCAAGTTAAGAGTTGTACGTGTATGAATACTGGAGAATATGTACCAAAACATTTGATGTGTGAACTACAGTGTATAGATATATGTACTGTGACGGGGTAGGGCAGCCTGGTACCATCTCCCATTTTCCCATAGATTGTAAACTTGCAAGCAGGGCCTTTTTACCTCTCTGTACGTATGTATTATCCAGTACTGTTTTATTACTGTTTGTTCCCAATTGTAAAGCGCTATGGTATCTGCTGGCGCTATATAAATTGATGATGATGATGATGATGATGATGAATGGTGTTTTTAGCAGACGATAGACTTCACACAAGTCAAAAGGTTTTGTGCAACTGGCCTCAGCCGGTTTTATTCATCAAGAAAACAAAAGAAAATAATAAAATAAAAACTTTCCTGTCGGCTCTAACTAAACAAAGGTCACTCCTGACTAAAAACTAAGATAAAGCAAGAGGTTTCAGCACAGTAACTTACAGGCAGATATCAGGCTTTCTCTTACAGTGACCCTGCATCCCCTCTCCCCAGACAGTGAGAGACTGACTGCAGCCTTTTACCAACACCATTCAGGTGTAACTGCTGTGTCACGACTAAGTAAGACGTACCTGCTATCGTAGGCACTACTCCAAGGAAGGCGCGGAGGCTAACGTGCCCCTGGTGTTCACCAGGGACCCCCGCAAGGAGGTATGGACTCAGCTGCAGGAAACACGCTGGTCGCGGTCCTTCCATGAGTCAGATAGCGAAGCACGAGAAGAATTGTCAGATAAGCCGGTTCGGTAACGATGCGGGCAAGGCAGGAACACAAGGAGAATCCGAAGGGAAAGTGAGTCAAGCCGGGTCGGTAGCGTTCTGGCAGCGAGGTACAGAGGAAGATCCAAAGGGGTAGTCAAAGGCAGTCCGAGTCACAAGGGTCACAGGCAGATAGGCAATATTCAGGAGGCAGGCAAATAATCAGGAGACAGGCAAATAGCAGCGACACTGAGGGAAATGCTGGAGGCAGGAATGGACCTGAAACTCTGGCACTGGTAATGGGAGCAGGAGGGTTTATATTATGACTGATAGCCAATAAGGATTCTGCGCCGCCGCGCTGTCATATTTTAGCGCCATAGCGCTTACTAAGAGCAACGGGAACGCTTTTGAGTTTTGTAGCCAGCAGCCAAGCGGGGGCGGAAGTGACGCGTCTGGTTGCTAGGCAAGAAGTACAGGCGGCCATCCTAGGAGTTACGGGCGGTGCCTGACAGTATTCCCCCCTCCTCCTCCCCTTGATTGGAGAAATCTCTTGAGTAGCAGAGGAGCATGAAGGTCTGGTTTGTCCACCCAAGATCTCTCTTCTGGACCAAATCCCTTTCAGTGAACAAGGAACTGTTGTCGACCGTAGCGGATACGGACATCCAGGATTCGGCTGATCTGAAACTCTGTTCCAGAGGAAGTTTGAACTGGAGGAGGTCGAGATGGAGGTACAAAGAACTTGTTAAGCACCAATCGTCGAAGTAAGGACACATGAAAGGTATTATGACATTGTAACGAAGCAGGTAGTTTTAGCTTGACACACACAGGGTTGATGACCTGTGAGATGGTGTAGGGATTGATGAAACGTGGAGCCATTTTCATAGATGGTACCTTTAGTTTTAAATCTTTAGTGAAAAGCCATACTTGGTCCCCTACCTTCAATAGAGGAGTAAATCTTCGGTGGCAGTCCGCAAAAGTCTTGTGGTGCTGTGTAGCCTTTTGCAGGGCCGCCTTGGTTTTGGTCCAAATGAGGGAGAATTCTCGATAGAGAGAGTCCACCGCTGGAACTGAGGAAGAAGCATTCGGAAAAGGATCTGGGATAATAGGATGCTCCCTGGTCACAATAAAAAAATGGAGAAAACCCGGTGGATTCATGGACGTGATGATTGTGCGAGAACTCTGCCCAAGGAAGAAATTGTGACCATTTGCTTTGATTGTCAGCAGTAAAGCAACGAAGAAAAGTCTCCAAATCCTTGTTGATCCGTTCGGTCTGACCATTGGTCTGAGGGTGATACCCTGACGAGAATTTTAATTCCGTACCCAGTTTCTTACAGAAGGCCCTCCACAAACGGGAGATGAATTGGACCCCTCTGTCAGAGATGATTTCTTTTGGACAACCATGTAGTCTGAAGATTTCTTTGATAAACGTGTCGGCTAAGCGACTGGCCGAAGGTAGACCTGAGAGAGGGATGAAGTGTACAATTTTGGAAAACCAATCAATGACAACCCAGATGGTATTGAATCCAGAACTGCAGGGAAGATCGGTGATAAAGTCTATGGCTATACTTTCCCAAGGAGCATTAGGCGTGGGCAAGGGGTGAAGCAATCCAGCAGGGACCTTCCTGGAAGTCTTGTGTTGGGCACATATGGTACAGGCTGTGATAAAATCACGTATATCAGTACGTATAGTGGGCCACCAGAAACAATGACAGAGAAGGAATGTGGTCTTCTTTATCCCAGTGTCACCCTCGATACGGGAGGAATGAGCCCATCGCAATATCTAGAGTCGTAAGTGTGGTTCCACAAATGATCGCCCAGCAGGAGGAGTAGACGTCTCAGTATCGGTAAATGCCACAATATTAGAGGGGTCGATGATGCATTGGGGAACCAATGAATTTTGGCGATCCATGTCATCAAAGGAGCAGGATAAGGCATCCGCCCGCCCGTTTTTTGCACCAGGACAGAATGTAAGGATCATATTGAAGCGAGCGAAGAATGACGCCCAGCGGGCCTGCCTAGGATTCAGACAGCGGGCTTCACAAATGAATGTCAAATTCTGATGGTCCGTGAATATGGTAACAGGGTATAAGGCACCTTCCAGTAAGTGTCGCCATTCTTCAAGAGCTGCTTTAATAGCGAGGAGTTCTTTATCTCCAATTCCATAGTTGATCTCATTAGGGAGGAATCGTCTGGAGAAGAACCTGCAGGGAGAATGGGTACCAGATGGTGTCTTTTGGAATAACACGGCTCCAATGCCTACCGAAGAGGCGTCCACTTCTACAAAGAAAGGTCGCTGCTGGTCCGGCTGGGAGAGAAGAGAAGCCAAGGAAAAGGCTTTCTTTAGGGTAGCGAAGGCAGAAATAGCTTCTGGAGACCAGATCTTCAGGTTGGCAGATCTCTTAGTTAATGCTGTGATAGGAGCGATAATGGAGGAAAAATCTTGGATGATTTGCCATAATAATTAGCAAAACCGATGAATCTCTAAATTGCTTTAAGGCCCTGTGGTTGAGGCTAGTCCAAGATGGCCGACACATTGGTGGGATCCATCTGTAGACCTGAACCAGATACACTGAAACCAAGGAAGGACACTTGGAGAACTTCGAAGATACATTTTTCCAGTTTACATTAGAGATGGTATTTGCGCAGTCTTCGTAAGACCTCCTTCACTTGTTCTTGATGAGAACTCCGGTCTTTCGAGAACACTAGAATGTCGTCCAGATAGACAACTATGGAGGTGAACAGCAGATCTTGGAAGATGTCATTGACAAAAGTCTAAAAGATAGCTGGGGCATTGCAAAGGCCGAAGGGCATTACCAGGTATTCGAAATGGCCATCCCTGGTATTGAAAGCTGTTTTCCACTCGTCTCCCTTTTTTATGCGAATGAGGTTGTAGGCCCCTCGAAGGTCCAATTTAGTAAAAATTTGAGCCCCACTGATCCTGTCAAAGAGATCGGAGATAAGGGGTAAAGAGAGGTAATTTGCGAATAAACCCTCGTTTCAGACCCTGCTTCTTGCTGTTCTACAGACTGAGCCAAGTGAAGAACTAACTCCCAGGCTGAGGGTTCACCCGATCCTTCAGAAGTCATCGCCAGAGTTTACAGTCACGACTAAGTAAGGCGTACCTGCTATCGTTGGCACTACTCGAAGGAAGGCGCGGAGTCTAACGTACCAGGGACCCCCGCAAGGAGGTATGGACAAAGCTGCAGCAAACACGCAGGTCACGGTCCTTCCACGAGTCAGATAGCGAAGCACAAGAAGAATTGTCAGACAAGCCGGTTCGGTAACGATGCGGGCAAGGCAGGAACACAAGGAGAATCCGAAGGGAAATGTGAGTCAAGCCGGGTCGGTAGCGTTCTGGCAGCGAGGTACAGAGGAAGATCCAAAGGGGTAGTCAAAGGCATTCCGGGTCACAAGGGTCACAGGCAGATAGGCAATAATCAGGAGAGTGGCAAATAATCAGGAGACAGGCAAATAGCAGGGACACTGAGGGAAATGTTGGAGGCAGGAATGGACCTGAAACTCTGGCACTGGTGATGGGACCAGGAGGGTTTTATATTATGACTGATAGCCAATAAGGATTCAGCGCCACCGCGCTGTCATATTTTAGCGCCATAGCGCTTACTAAGAGTAGCGTCCCGTTGCCTAGCAAACGAAACGCATTTGAGTTTTGTAGCCAGCGGCCGTGCGGGGGTGGAAGTGACGCGTCTGGTTGCTAGGCAACCAGACGCGCTAAAGCGGAAGTACAGGCAGCCGTCCTAGGAGTTACGGGTGGCTCCTGACATCCTGATTACCAGCAGGATCACTGGTAACCTGGAACACCCGGTTAACAAGCCTAATGGGTGGAGCCTGCTCTCTCTCTCCATCCATAATCCCCAGGACCCTTTTCTGGCTTTTCAACAAGCCAATAGCCCTTCAGCAGTTCACAGATACTTCAGACAAACATTCTCCTCTGGTTTTTAAAAGCAATAGCTTTGGAACCTAGGTAAAATATACCTGTTTTGAAACAACAATCCAGCACGCGCAAACAACTTCTTGCTTTTTTTACTTTGCTTTAATGTCAGGATGGCAATGTACAACATAAAGATTCCATACACTTTCTTGTGACCCTAATGCTAAATAAACAGAGGCCAGCTCTCAAGACATCGGCCAATATTTTCAGCATCGGTTACACTGAACAATGAAACAGACTGGTTTTTATACTTGATACTCCTCCCACAGCCCTAGCTTGATGGGCAGGTGACAGTCCCATCTTCCCTTTAAACAAGAGTTCCCATCTGCTGCTTCTGCTTGATTGCTCTTATTGCAAACCCACCTTGTCAGTCTGCAGTAGCTGTGGGAAAAGACACTTTCCAACCATGTAAGTTAAATCAGACTCTACACTATTATTTTAGCATGCATATGTCCTCCACCTTGGTTGCCAGATGTCACTCACTGGACAGTGAGTGCCTCTGCGCTGGTGTGTGGTTCTCTATCCTTCCTGCCGGCGCCTGTCCTGAGCTGCGGCCGTCCGCCATCTTGATGGACTGCGCATGCGCAGCATCCATGAACTCTTATGACCTTGCTTTTAACCTAATTGGTGGATCAATCACCTCTCCCTATTTAAGGCACCTATGGCCATGGTATCGTGGCCTGATCTTGCGTCTCATTCCCTGTGAGTCTCTGAAGGTGTCTCCTGTGTCCTGCTCGTATCTTCAGTCTCCTGCTGGATTACCTGCTCTGCTCATCGGCGGTTCCCATACCCGCTACTGACTCCTGTGTCCTGCTCGTGTCTTCAGCTGTCTGCTGGATTACCTGCTCTGCTCACCTGCGGTTCCCATACCCGCTACAGTCTCTCAGCTCTCCTGCTGTGCCTGCATATCCTCGTTGGACAAGCTTCTCTACTCAGCAGCGGTATGCATACTTGTTATTGACTATCAGCTGTTATCCTGCATATCCGCTTTGGACAAGCTTCTCTACTCAGCAGCGGTATCCATACCCGCTATAGACTATTCACTGTGATGCTGCATATCTGTTTGGGACTAGCTCCTCTGCTCTCCAATTGTATTTATACAGTTATAGACTCTTATCACTCCTCCACTTATCCGCACCTGGACAAGTCCTCACCTCATCACAGCAGTGGTACAACTTGCTATACGCAGACCACTGACTCTCCCACTACCTACCTACACCTGGACAAGTCTTCCCTTCACAGCAGTGGTACAACTTGCTATACGCAGACCACTGACTCTCCCGCTACCTACCTGCACCTGGACAAGTTTTCCTTTCACTGCAGTGGTACAACTTGCTATCCGCAGACCACTGACTCTCCCGTTACCCTCCTTCACCTGTTCACGTCCACTCTACTCTCCTACCAGTACAGCTGCAAGTCGCTGACTCTCCTACCAGTATAGCTGCAAGTCACTGACTCTCATCTATTCCATTGGCATTCTCTCTCCATCTGCTGTTATATACGTTCCTACTTTTCACCCTACTGCCAGAGGACCGCTGTGTAAACCCCGCCCCTCTGGTAAGCATTATCAACTGGTGAATCCTGGGCAGAACTCCTAGTGCCCGTGACACCAGCCAAATAACTATCTTTTATTGTAGTGTGTGTATGTATATGTATATATATATATATATATATATATATATATATATATATATATATATATATATATATATATACATATATATATATATATAAATACATTAGTGTAAAGCGTGCAAACAGATGGCTCCTCACACAGGTTTTTCTGGAGCACTTTGGCGTTTATTTTACTTGTCGGGATGGATAAACAGTCTTGGCAGTGTCTTCAGCAATCAAATAAATCATTCACAGAAATAAAAAATAGTCTCATAGCCCTAAATACTGGCTACCACAGTTAGGTCCTTAACTAGTCGCTGGCCACTTTTTATCAGCAGTCTGCCACACACAGATCAAACCCAGCTTTTTAAGCTTCCTGTCAGGCCTTGCTCTGGCTGACTCCTTAATTGATTAGACCAGGTGTTGCACCTGGTCTCCTGCTCTGTCTGTGTGTGTGCAGATTTTTTTAGGCTATGGTCTCCCAAGGAAACCACCAATGTTTCCTCTATTAGACAATGGCAAAGTGTCCCAATTGCCACTATATATATATATATATATATATATATATATATATATATATAAGAAAACAGGGATACTCTGCACTCTCCAAACACATAATTAATGCTATATCAAGTACTGTTCTATATTAAAAACAGGGAATGTTAGTTCCACATATTGCAATATATGTTAAGCTGACCAACTCACGCCAAAGTCTTACCATTCTGGTCAGTCCTAACATGATCAAATGCTATGCTATTTTATCTGGGCTTAAGGCTTACCTCATACTTACCTACTTTCTTCAGCTCCCTTCCGGGAGCCAGCCAGTGGAGGGGGGCGTGAAGGGGCGGGGTGGCCGAAATCGCGTCATTTCGGCCCGCCCCCTGTGACGTCATGACGCAAATTGCGTCATTTGACAGCGGGGGCGGGGCCAAACGCCGCGATTCACCGGGAATCGTGGCGTTTGGGATCTAATTCTGCCCACTTCACTAGGAAGTGGGGCACTTCCTAGTGAAGTGGGCAGAATTCGGGAGATTGCCACACTCGCCCGGGAGTCCGGGAGACTCTCACAAAATGCGGGAGTCTCCCGGACATTCCGGGAGAGTTGGCAAGTATGGCTTACCTGCACACAGCTTTTAAAGGCAAGTCTTTCCCTAGCACTAGCAGCCATGGGAGACCTGGGACTCACCTGACACAAGTTGGAATTAATTAATGTAAAGAATGAGGTGCAAGAGTCATGGGACTTACATTGTATAAACAAAAACAGACATAGGTCCTCTGCACTCACCATGTACAGACTGGGGTGCAAGAGGGGGTTGCCCACATTGTATAGACAAGAAAACAGGGATACTCTGCACTCTCCAAACACATAATTATTGCTATATCAAGTACTGTTCTATATTAAAAACAGGGAATGTTAGTTCCACATATTGCAATATATGTTTAAGCTGACCAACTCACGCCAAAGTCTTCCCATTCTGGTCAGTCCTAACATGATCAAATGCTATGCTATTTTATCTGGGCTTAAGGCTTACCTGCACACAGCTTTTAAAGGCAAGTCTTTCCCTAGCACTAGCAGCCATGGGAGACCTGGGACTCACCTGACACAAGTTGGAATTAATTAATGTAAAGAATGGGGTGCAAGAGTCATGGGACTTACATTGTATAAACAAAAACAGACATAGGTCCTCTGCACTCACCATGTACAGACTGGGGTGCAAGAGGGGGTTGCCCACATTGTATAGACAAGAAAACAGGGATACTCTGCACTCTCCAAACACATAATTAATGCTATATCAAGTACTGTTCTATATTAAAAACTTGTGTCAGGTGAGTCCCAGGTTTCCCATGGCTGCTAGTGCTAGGGAGCTGTCACGATTTTTGGGCAATTCTTTTAGACCAGACCAAATCTCAAAATGTTGTGCTGACTCATCTGTATCATCACTGGGTGTCTTGGGAAGGCTTATTTTTTTCCTAGCAGCAATTTCCAGAGAAACTGAAGGAGGAGATGTCATTGTGTCATGTACCACTTGAGCTGTCAGCTTGCTGTCCAGGAGCTCATTGCATCTCTAGAGATCTGGGTCAGTTGGAAATAAAGAGAAGACATAGCTCTTAAACCTAGGATCAAGCACAGTTGACAAAAATGAGCTAATGATCCAATTCCAAGATGTTGATTACTCTTGTGTCCTGGCGAAGCGAATAAAGTACTTAATCAACAAGTTCAACATAATTAGCGGAATTGCTTTGTTTCATTTCCTCCTTCAATTTCTCCAGCTGTTTTTCAAAAAGTCTAATTAGGGGAATCACTACACTCAAGCTAACAGTGTCTGCACTCTCTTCACAGGTGACTACTTTGAGTGGTTTCAGCACCTTGCACAACAGGGAAAGTATTCTCCACTGCGCTGGACTAAAGTACATTCCCTCTAAATTATATTCTTCTTGCAGCTGCTGCCTTCTCCTACATGTTGTTGCAGAATGCCGAAAATGACCCTAAATATTTTGAGACACAGACAGCATCTCCTGCATGTCACTGTCATTTTTTAAAAAGTTCTGTACCACCAAGTTGATTGTGTGAGCAAATCAGGGAATGTGATAAAATTCCCCCCGCTGTAATGCTCTAACAATATTTGTGATGTTATCAGAAATCGCATATCCTCAGGAGAATCCAAGCGGGATAATCCATGTTGCAATGACATCCCTTAGTTTTTCAAACAGGTCAGCGGTATTACCTCTGACCTGTGCCTTGTCTCGTCTCTGATAACCACCTCTCACTCTCGCCTACAAGACTTCTCCTGTGCTGCTCCCCACTTATGGAATTCCCTACCACGCTCAATCAGACTTTCCCACAGCCTTCAAATCTTTAAATGCTCTTTGAAAACCCATCTCTTTTTTAGAGGTGACTTTATCCTCGATAACACTATTCACTTTAGAATGTAAGCTCTCTAATGAGCAGGGTCCTCCATACCCTTTGTTTTCATGCTTCCATTAATTTTGTCAGCCTTGTTTGTTCTTGTTTTATGTATGTCCTGTTTTATGTATGTCCTTGTCTTCCCTACTGTACGGCGCTGAGGAGCACTGTGGTGCCTTGCAAAGCTACAATAATAATAATAATATGCCTCTTAGTGAAGCAGATGATACACAGAGTAGCCTGCCTCTGAAAGATCTGGCGTTGTTTGTTAGATGCTGTTGCTGTTCCTGCTGCTGAAGGCGATTTACCAACCCAGTGGGCTGTTACAGTAATATAATCTTTAGTTTTCCAGTTCCGCTTGTCCCCATATCTGTGGTTAAGTCTACAGTGGGTAGAATGGCATTTTGTAGCCCAATAATTTTCTTTTTTGTAACCTCCTGGTACAGGTGAGGAATTGCTTGTCAAGTAAAATGGTGTTGAGATGGAATTTGGTAACAGGGACACAGGACTTCAGTTAACTATCTTATTCCTGCTGCATTAATGGTGGATATTAGATGCAGATCTAATACTAGTATAGTCGCCATGGCGCCTGTGATCCGCTGTGCGACTGGTTGACAGTTGCCATACTTGCTTCCTCCTGAAAGAATTGTTTAACAGTCATTTGTTGTAAGCTACTAGTAGTCTTCTTCTTGATCTGCTTCTGGGTTAAAGATCCATCCCCAGCAGCAGGAGCAGCATCAGTGGACCTAACGCTCAAGGATTCTTATGAGGAGTCCTGGATCGGGGAGGAGTCATCTCGCCTTAGCAACTTGGATGCAGGACTAACTCCGATTATTTGTGAGGATATTGATGATGAAGGTGTTGGGGGTGTAGATTGCAGGTGCTGGGATCTAGCTGAGAGAAGGGAGGTAGCTGATGCTGGACTGCTTGTTGTTATTTTTT
This sequence comes from Mixophyes fleayi, assembly GCF_038048845.1. Taxonomy (NCBI): domain Eukaryota; kingdom Metazoa; phylum Chordata; class Amphibia; order Anura; family Limnodynastidae; genus Mixophyes; species Mixophyes fleayi. The sequence continues at coordinate 205,379,666 of NC_134404.1, forward strand.
ACCATAAGTTTCTGATTTTCACAAAAGCTTTCCATGAACTCGCTTCAAATGGTGTAACATGGATGAGGTTCCTAGATGGTTAAGGTCCCTGTGGCTTTAATATGCTGCAAATGGTTAGACAACTGTTGTCAGGATTTGTGTAAAAATAATTCCACACATAAGAGGCGGATTTTTTGGTCTTATGCCCAGGCATGACAATGGCCCTCTTCTTATCCCTGGCAAGAACTGCTTCCACTGGTGCATGACTTTCCACAGTAGAGTTCATTAACAACAATGTTTACTTAGATGCCTTAAGCCCATTGTTAGCTTGTTTTGTGGTGGCCCTAACAAACCAAGCACTTCAGCCATAAAAATTGCATTCCTTGTCGCTGGAGCACTTGCTTTGTTAAACTGTATATGTCCTTTTCAGTATCTTACATAAGGGTGGGGGAAAGGGCCCAAGGACAATTCCATCTTGCACCACCTTTCTTTTCTGCCACTGCTGTGGCAATGTATTCTAGATGTGCTATGAACTGCTGTGTGTTTGTGTTGTTGCTCTGTCGCTTAGCATCTAGCCAGCTCGCTGCAGTCTTTGTTTGAAAATGGATAAAAATATTGTGACCTGTGAGGTGTTCAAAATTGACTGTGAATGACTGGAAATTATTGTTATTGAGGTTAATAATAATGTAGGAACAAAAAAAAAAGAGCAAAATTATATGATTTTATCATATTTTAGCTATTTTTTCTAAAAAATACAGATCCAAAAAACGCAAGGGCGGTTTTGCCAAAACCACAACACAGTTAATCCAGATCCAAAACAAAAACAAAAACACGGTGGTCAGTGATCATCTCTAGTTGCTATTAAATTGACTTTAGTGTCATTGTCTGAGTGTGTGTATGTTAAGGAATTTAGACTGTAAGCTCCATTGGGACAGGGACTGATGTGAGTGAGTTCAATGTACAGCACTGCGGAATTAGTGGCACTATATAAATAGATGATGATGATAGAGTGTCTGTTACATACTTGTATTATATTTATTTTATTATTTTGATTAGCTTTTAATTGGAGCTAAACAGTGATTACTTGAATTTATCCATCTGAGCGTTTTCATCTCCTTTAATCTGTCGCAGAGGGTTTATGTTTCATTTTTGAGCAGAGTGTCTGCAACCGCCTCACCAGACACCTCTTGGACAATTCCCTTTCCGACCCTCTCCAATCCGTTTTCTGCCCTCTCCACTCCACCCAAACTGCCCTGGCCAAAGTTACTAATGATTTTCTATCAGCCAAATCCAGGGGTCACTTCTCCCTAGTCATGCTCCTCGACCTCTCCGCAGCCTTCAACACTGTGGATTACCCCCTCCTGTTGCAAACTCTTCTCTCTCTCTGCCTCTCTGGATCTGTCCTAGCCTGGATCTGTCATACCTTGCTAACCGCTCCTTCTTTATATCCACATCTGGTTCTTCCTCCACCCCCTTCCCTCTACCTGTAGGAGTCCCTCAGTTCTCTGTTCTCGGCCCTCTACTCTTTTCGCTCTATACTACCTCCCTTGGTGATCTCATCTCCTCCTTCGGTCTTCAGTATCACCTTTATGCTGATGACATTCAACTCTACATCTCCTCTACTGATCTTTCCCCCAACCTTCTCTCTTGTGTATCTGACTGCCTCTCCGCCATCTCCTCCTGGATGTTTTCACGCTTTCTCAAAATTAACATCTCTAAAACTGAACTCATTGTCTTTCCTCCCCTAGATTCTCCTCCTCTTCTCTCTCTATCACTGTTAACAACACCACCATCTCCTCTGTCACCCAACTCCGCTGCCTGGGCGTCACCCTTGACTCCTCTCTCTCATTTGCTCCCCGCATTCAATCCCTTGCCCAAGCCTGTCGCTTCCAACTAGGCAACATTGCTAGCATCCTTCCCTTCCTCTCTCAGGATGCCACCAAAACTATCATCCACACACTCATCATCTCCCATCTTGATTACTGCAACCTCCTGCTTACCAGCCTCCCCAACTCCCAACTCGCCCCCTTCTATACTCAATGCGGTTGCAAGACTCATCTTCCTTTCACTTCGTTCCTCCTCTGCCTCGCCTTACACTGGCTACCCTTCCCCTACAGAATCCTTTTCAAACTCCTGACCATCACCTACAAGACTGTCTCCCAGTCTACTGCCCCCTATATCTCTAACCTCCTCTCCATTCACACTCCTGCCTGCTCCCTGTGCTCGGCCAATGACCGTCGCCTCTTCTCCACTCTGATCACCTCATCCCACTCCAGAATCCAAGCCTTCTTCTGTGCTGCCCCCACTTCACTTGAACGACCTCCCTCGCTCCATCCGTCTGTCTCCTAACCTGTACTCCTTCAAACGGGCACTTAAAATTCAAATAAATAAATAACAAATAAAGGATAATAATAATAATTTATTTATTTTTTTCTTACGCATTATATTAATAGTCATAATCAGAACTTTCTGAAGTTACATATTGTAAAGAAGGGCACTGCTGCTGTCCCCCACTGCTCCCGCACCCCCACCCCTAGCGCAATATGGACATTGCAGAGGGCATGTTCACAATAGCATGGACACTGCTGGTTCAGCATCCTCGCAGTAGGTAGTGTGCAATTGTGTTCTATGCTTCAAAGAATATGTGATGTCATCACCAACAGTGTGTATGTATATGTATATATATATATATATATATATATATATATATATATATATATATATATATATATAGATAGATAGATAGATATAGAGAGACAGAGAGAAAGATATTTTAAAATGTTTTATTATTTTTCCCTTGCATTTCTCGTGTAAAAATTATACTATTGGAGGGTCTTACATATTAACTTTTGGAGAGAAAAGGTAGTGGCTCTGTTAAAACTAAAGATTAAAGATTGTGGTAGGTTCAGATTTAGAACTTGTGCTAATATTTGAATTATGTAAAGTTTCAGATTAAGACACATGGGTTGAGTATATTAATTAATATTTCAGCATGTTTGCTTTAATGCCATATACGTGCATCCTATTGCTAGACTTGAAATGTTAATTCCCATCATTCAGTGAATAATGCTGATGAAGAATATCATGAATTTATTATTGCAGTCCTGTATTATGAATAAAATCCTTGTTCTGTGATTGAGATTTTTTATGATGGGAAATAGTGAGAGTATAATTCTGGGGCACTTAAGAAATAGTTTACATTCTGTAATAAAAGCAGCACATTGTGTAAATTATTTTTTATTTTTTCATGACAATCCTCAGTTATCCTCTTATTAATATTTCCAGTTGCTTACCACGCTGCCTTGTAGATTTGTGGGGGGAAATAATTTTGATATACTACATAACATTGCTATATCTATTAAAATTAAACTAATAGTTCACTCCTACTCTAATATCTGATACCTACGCTAAACCAAAACTCTATGTACAAGGGCTGTATTAGTAAGCAGATCATAAGTAGCTCATGTTGTGTTCATGGTACATCACATAGAGGCAGATGAACAGTGAGACTTACGAAAGTTTACATAGTGTATCTTGTGTGAAATCGCTCTGCTCATGCCCAGAAATTAGGTGCATGCACATGCTTCTGTGCAGAATCGTGTGATTCTGGTCCTTACACTCGCCTGCACCTGGAAAAGTGGGATGGGGGGGGTGTAAGAGGTGTGCAAATGTAGGCCAAGTACAATAAAAGTAAGTACACCTGCAGATACACCATACTTGCCAACTTATGGCAGGTATGATCTGGGAGCTGCCCGAATCAGGTGGGCGTGCAGGGGGGCGGGTCTCCAAAAATCGCATCATTTTTTGCCTCGCCCCCGTGACGTAATGATGCAAACGCGTCATTTTACAGTGGGGGCGGGGCCAAATGCTGCGTTTCTCAGCGAATCGCTGCATTTTGGATTTAATTCTGCCCACTTCACAAGGAAGTGGGCAGATGCGGGAGACTGTCATACTCTCCCGGGAGACCCACCCAGAATTCGGGAGTCTCCCAGATATTCCGGGAGAGTTGGCAAGTATGAGATACACACTTATACGCCTATTAGGAGGCGCATGTTTTGCACCTGCTATAGGGCAGGTACATACATGGGTGTACATGGTTTTCCCAAGTTGCAAAGTTACTCCATTTTTGTGCTCTGCTCTCCTTAATGACTCAGGCCCAATGTGTGTTTTTTTAAAAAGACACGTAATTCGGGCTTGCGGAAATCCATATTCAACTACAAGTAAATCTGAAGAAACATTTGTTGTTGAATACGGCTGTAGATACACTATACATATACGGCACTTGCTGTATTGAGACTAGAGATGGGCGGGCTTGGTTCCCCGAGATCTGAACCCACCCAAACTTTGCCTATCCGAGTACCAAGCCTAGCAGACTCGGTACTCTACCGCCCGTTCAGAATCGAAATCGAGGCAAAACATCATTGTGACGTCATCTGATCTCGGGGCTCGGTTCTCGCGATACTTGAAAAGCATAAATACCAGCCTCCACAGCAAGCCATTTGACAGAGGGAGAGAGCAGGGTTAGGTCACAGGCTGTATTAGAGCAGGGGCAGAGCAATAATTGTATATCTTATTCTTTCAATTATTATTGCAATTCTGATACCAATTCAATTAGCAATTGTTAGAGCAGGAAGAGAGGAGGATAGAGGAAGCATTTTTTTTTCAATATTTTGCACTACAAGTGCTTTGGGGTGTCCTATATTCCCCAGTGTGAGACACTAATTTTTTTGGGCTGTAAAAAGTCATATTTAGCAGCAGTATCTATACAATATTTTGCACTACAAGTGCTTTAGGGTGTCCCATATTCCCCAGTGTGAAACACTAATTATTTTGGCTGCAAAAAGTCATATTTAGCAGCAGTATCTATACAATATTGAGCACTACAAGTGCTTTGGGGTGTCTCATATTCCCCAGTGTGAAACAATAATTTTTCTGGCTGTAAAAAAGTCATATCTAGCAGCAGTATCTATTGAATATTTTGCATTACAAATGCTTTGGGATCATTAAAATTGATTCAAAGCAGTCCACATATGAGCAGCATCCACAAGCCAGTCCTGATGGTAGTGTTCCCAGTACGTCATCTGGGAAAGGCGATGTGAAAGTACATAGTCTTTTTAAATCAGGGGAAAAAACACACACCCAAAAAAATTTACAGTGTTGAAGTGAAAAAAAAGTGTAACTGAGGAAGAGTTAACTGCCGATAAAAAATTTTTTGACAACATGCTATTCTACACACGCAGTGGCAAAGAAAAAATGAGGCCTTCGCCTTTCTTTATTAGTGGCAGATCAAAAAATGTTACTGAGCCTTCTTCTTGTACGGTCACTCGTGACCAAGGAAGACCAAGTAATTTGGAGTCTAAAAGTGGTGCACAACTACTGTTACGCGTCAAAACCAAGCTGCAAGAAAACAGTAAGGCATTAGAGGATAATGTATGCTCTGAATCAGAAATGACACCAATCCCTGTGGAGAGTCCATCCACCAGTGTTATGTCTAATCGTGAGCATTCTGTTTGTGTACCCATAAAGAAGGGCCCTTTCAGCAGTTCTGCTGATGTGTGCCCGAGTGTAGCCGGTGATACTCCAATTGAGGATGCCACTTTGGAATTAGAAGAGAATGAGATTTGTGTAGGCAACGAGGGCGCTAATGAGGATGTTGATGAGGATGAGGTTGTTTGTGTAAGTCCTGCACCAGTGGCAGCAGTTCTGGCACATGAAGAGAAAAAGGCCATTGTCATGCCTGGGCATAAAACAAAAAATCCACTTCTTATGTGTGGAATTATTTCTACCCAAATCCAGACAACAGTTGTATAGCCATTTGTAGTGTATGTCAAGCCACAGTCAGTCGAGGGAGGGACGTTAACCATCTTGGAACCTGGTCTATGTTACACCATTTTGACAAGAGTTCATGGCAAAGTGTTGGGAAAAGCTGAAAGTTCTTCCAAAAAATTGCAAGCACTCCATCATCAGCTAGGGCCCTTCGGTCACCGACTTCCCGACGGCTACAAAATACATCCACAACACCATCTTCATCAATATCCTCAGTAGCGCTCGGAGTTAGCCCTGCATCCCACTTAGTAAGGCTGGATGACTGCTGCACTATAATTGATTCCTCTGAAGAAAGCGTTAGTCCCACTGCTGCTGCTGCTGTTGCTGCTGCTGGTGGTGAATCGTCATCCCAGAAGAAGGCCAAGAAAAAGAGCAGTCCTACATTTCAGCAATTAACTGTGAAACAATCATTTGCTAGGGGAAGCAAATATGACAGCAGTCACCCAGTCGCCAAGCGAATCACAGACGCCATGGCCGCCATGTTAGTGTTAGATCTGCGTCCAATATTCACAATAAACGCAGCTGGTTTTTCATAGTTAATTGAGGTTTTGTGTCCGCGTTACAGAATTCCATTGCGACACCATTTTTCCCGTAAAGCTATTCCACAACTATACCAAAAAGTGTGTAGAAATGTAGAGATTGCGCTGAAAAATGCCATTCTGCCCACTCTCCACTTAACCACAGATATGTGGACAAGTGGAAGTGGGCAAACCAAAGACTATATGACTGTGACAGCCCACTGGGTTGGTCATTCACCTTCACCAGCAGGAACAGCAGCAGCATGTACACAACTACGTAACATTTGTCACAGGCAGGCCACTCTTTGTATCACCGGCTTCACTAACAGGCATACAGCTGACAATTTGTTACGAAAACTAAGAGATGTGATTGATACATGGCTTATACCACTTGGACTCTCCCCAGCGTATGTAATTTCTGATAACGCCAACAATATAGTGCGAGCATTACAGCTGGGTGAATTCCATCACATTCCCTGTTTTGCTCACACCATCAACTTGATGGTGCAGAGCTTCCTAAGAAATAACCGTGAGGTGCAGGAGATGCTTTCAGTGGCCCGTAAAATTTCAGGCCATTTCAGTCATTCTGCCACAGCATGTAGGAGATTGCAGCAGCTCCAAGAACAGTTTAACTTGTCCTGCCACCAACTTAAGCAATAGGTGTTAACTAGGTGGAATTCCACTCTGTACATGCTTCAGAGGATGGAGGAACAGTGCAAAGCCACTGACAGTCCTGTAATGCGGGTTCAAGCGGCGATGAATTTATAGTCTGTGATGATGACATACACACTGATGAGGGTGAGGATGAAGCTGAAGATGATGATGATAACATCTTTTTAAAACTTTCTATATAAGTGTAGGGTGCAATCTACCCCCAAATAGGAAAGGGACTTGGGGCATTTCTATATCATGTACAGTCTTGAAAGGCTGCTGTTTTGGCAATTTCTCAATAAGGGTAGGGTGTCATACACAGACTGACCCCAATCGGCCTTTGTCCATTTCAATTTATATTGTACATTCTATACCGGCTGAATTTTTTACTATTTTCTACAAGTGGAGGGGGGCCTAGAGAGACAGAAACCAAACTGCCTTTGTCCATTTCTTTATATATTTAACTATAAGTGTAGGGTGTAATATACACCCAAAGACGATGGCTGCATTGCCAATAGGCATAGATGGAGAGGAAGACAATCTGGTTTGTGTGTAGAATTAATGACGGCCACCTGTTTTTTTCATAATTTATTAGCTTTACAACTACCTTACTTATCCAAGAAACAGGTGGAGCACTAAATTCGGTTATTTTAGGCCAAAAACAATTGATTTTTAAACAAAATTGCCAAACAAAACCAAAACCAAAACACGCAAGGGTGGTTTTGCCAAAACCAAAACCGGAAGGTAATCCAGATCCAAAACCAAAACCAAAACATGGGGATCAGTGACCATCTCTAATTGAGACAGACATAACACACTGTAGGATACATACAATGCATATGTGGAATATAAAGTCCCAGCAGAACGCCCAGACAATATGATTACATCTGTTAATAATATAGAGCCTGATTCATTAAGGAAAGTTAAGCAAAACATTGAGTAATTTTTTTACTCAAGTTTTCTGGACAAAACCATGTTGCAATAGAAAGTGTGCAAATTAGTTTATTATTTTGCATATAAGGAAAATACTGTCTGTTTTTTTGTGTAGCACACAAATACTTGATAACTTATTTGTACACTGAAATTTAAAGTTGACCTCAGACATGCCCTATCCCAAATATAAATCTGTCCCCACATTTTAAATTTACCTCCCCTTCCAATGCAACATGGTTTTGCCTTACTTACTTATGCTTAACTTTCCTTTCAGGCCCATAGTCTTCAATGAAAAAACATTTTTTAAAAAAAATGTTTTTTGTTTTAATTTTTTCTCCCATGAAATACATTTATCTTGATGTTATTGATGCCTACTGTACATAAAATGCATTTTTACAGTTGATTGCAAAAACATGTTCTAGCATGCAAATGCAACAGTCTCTATCACTCGCCACTTACACCTTCCCTATAGCTGGTGCAAGTGATACGGCTGAAATTGACATACCTGAGAGATTCGCAGAGCTTGAATTAGATGGATGTGCATGCGCTCACCCTTAGCATGTCCTTACTGTATATTGAGAATGTGCATACAACCCTTCCCTTTCCCATTATGCCCATGAAATCACAGGCTACTGGTAGTGTCCTTTGCGTTCAAAGATGAGTTAGATGCACTTGAGTTCACTGGCGTAGAGTACTTCATACTTGCCAACTCTCCCAGAAAGTCCGGGAGACTCCCGAAATTCGGGTCAGTCTCCCGGGCTCCTGCGAGAGCTGGCATTTCTCCCGCATCCCGGTACTCCATTGTCAAAATGACGCGATGCACCGAGAATCGCATTATTTTGGCCCCGCCCCCCGCGACAAAATGTCATTTTACTCCCGCCCATTAGTCACGCCCCTCTCCTGGACGTCGCCTACTGAAAGTATGTAGTACTTTCTGGGCATGCACAGTGCAATTTTATGCAAAATATGGCACGTATCAGCATTTATGTTTCTTAATGAATCGGGACCATAATGTCATTTATTGCTATGACTTTTTCAGTTAGTATTTTAATCTTGGGTACATTTTTGGCCAGCAGAACACAGTAAGCCCGGTATGCGAGGCAGGTGAGTACTGAGCTTACCGCGTTGCTCCATCAGTCTGCCTGCACCCAAAAAATATTTTTGTGGTGCAAACCCTGCCTCCTTACCATCCGAATCATCAACAGAGCAGGAATCGGAAGAGGTGCTGAGATATGTGATGAGCTGCGCATGTGCAAACTACTTGTCACGGGCACTAGGAGTCTTTACCCAGGGATCACCAGGTGATAGGCTTACCAGAGCAGTATAGGTGGTAATATGGTACTCTGGTAGCAGGGTGATCACGGAACAGGAAATAGCAGATGATGAGATGCTCAGGAAAGTCTATGACTAGCAGCACTGGCAATATGGAGGTAGTAATACACGAGGAACTGTATGGACAAAGGACATGTGAAGGTAGTCAGTGGTCTGCGGTAGCAAGTTGTACCACCGCTATAGTGAGGAGGAATGTCCAACAGAAACGAGGAGGTGATGAGAGTCAGCGGTCTGCGGATAGCAAGTTGTACCGCTGTCAGAGTGAAGGAATGGAATCCAAGTGGAGGTATCCGGGGAGTCAGTGGTCTGCGTTAGCAAGTTGTGCCACTGCTATGTGAGAGGATACTGGAACAGGTGAAACTGTAAACAGGAGTCAGTGGTCTGCCACTAGCAAGTTGTACTACTGAATATATATGTGAGGAGGTGCACGGGGAGAGACTGCAACACAATATATACACGGGCACCTTGACTTTGATCCACAGTAATATGCACAATATAAATGTATAAATGACTGAACAACACTGCCAATATAGAAAGTCTCTTGAAGTAATCCGGCATAAGATAACACAGTCAATGATGGCAATAGACTCAGCGGATAGTACACTCCAGAGGAGAACCAACACAGTCCAGCAAGGTATGCAATACACAGCACAGTCAATGGGAAGTATGCATACCGTGGTTCAGGAGAAGGCAGTCAGACAGGAGTGCAGAGATACCTGAAGGGCAGGAGGCCAGCAGGATACAAGTCCCTGGATGGGTGAAGCAGGGGTCTAGCAGGTGCAGCGCACAGGTAGGTAGACCAGCAGGGAACACAGGAAGGCGTGGAGAGCGGATCAGCAGTAGATGGATGAGTAGCGCTGAGAAGTAACAGCAGCGGGTCTCTGCGGGAACACGGAGGTAACCAATAGCAACCAGCAGGTGCAGTAACGATGGGACACCGGAGCAGAGTTGAACTGGAACAGATGATCACGGAGAGTAGCGGGTAGCAATAGTGGCAGCAGACTCAAGGAAACACGGTAGAGTAGACAAGGACTGAAGACTGAAGCGCACAGAGGCAGCGGACAGGAATCAGCTAAACAGTCACGATGAAACACAGACGGGTTGCAGGTTGAAGACTGTAGTGCACGGAGGCAGCGGGTAGGAATCAGCTAGCAGTCACGATGATGAAACACAGACGAGTTGCAGGTTGAAGACTGTAGTGCACGGAGGCAGCGGATAGGAATCAGCTAGCAGTCACGATGATGAAACACAGACGAGTTGCAGGTTGAAGACTGTAGTGCACGGAGGCAGCGGATAGGCATCAGCTAACAGTCCCAATAATAAATGGTAGAGTAGAAGTGGTTAGAAGACTGTAGTGCACGGAGGCAGCGGATAGGAATCAGCTCACAGTCACGATGATACAGTAGATGGTAGAAGTGGTATGGGAACCACAGTAGGAGAAGTGGTTTGAAGACTGTAGTGCACGGAGGCAGCGGATAGGAATCAGCTCACAGTCACGATGATACAGTAGATGGTAGAAGTGGTATGGGAACCACAGTAGTAGAAGTGGTTTGGAAACCACAGAGGTAGAAGTGGTTTGGAAACCACAGGAATCAGCTGGGCTGAATAAACGAGGAAACACAGGAACACCTTCAGAGACTCATGGGGAATGAGACTCCAAGATCAGGCAACGTGGTGTTGACCACAGGTGCTTAATATAGGGAGGTTGCCTGATCTGCCAATTAAGTTAAAGGAACATACACTGAAGGTTTGGAAAGGGCTGCGCATGCGCAGTCCCTCAGGATAGAGGACGTCCACGGTTCCTAATAGTCCGGGAAGAAGCACTCACAGTCCGGTGAGTGACAGTACCCCCCCTTTTAAAGGTGGGCACAGAACGCCTGGAACCGGGCTTGTCCGGATTTTTGGAATAAAACTTCTTCAGAAGGGCAGGAGCATTAAGATCTTCAGCTTTGATCCATGAACGCTCTTCAGGACCAAAGCCCTTCCAATGAACGAGGAAACGGAGGACTCCTCGCGAAATTTTTGCATCCAATACCTCAGTAATCTCGAAATCCTCCTCCTGATGAACTTGAACTGGCTGCGGTGCTGAGGGAGGAGTCGAGAAACGATTGATAATAAGAGGTTTGAGTAAGGACACATGGAAGGCATTGGAAATCCGAAGATTCTTAGGAAGAAGAAGTTTAACACATACTGGATTGATAACTTGAATGATCCTATATGGACCAATAAAACGAGGGGCGAATTTCATAGATGGAACCTTCAAACGAATATTTTTGGTAGATAACCAGATACGATCTCCAATTTTTAGTGGTGGAATAGCCCGCCTCTTCTTATCTGCGAAAGACTTATATTTGTTAGATGTCTTCTTTAAACAGGTTTTGACCTGAGACCAGATATTTTTGAAGGTCTGACAAGCAGTCTCCACAGCAGGAACTTGGGTGGGCGGGAGGGCAGGAAATTCCGGAAAAGACGGATGGTGACCGTAGACCACAAAGAATGGAGTTTTGGATGATGACTCATGGTACATGTTGTTATGGGCGAATTCAGCCCAAGGGAGCAATTCTACCCAGTTGTCTTGGTTGGCTGAAGAGAACATCCTAATAAAAGTCTCAAGATCTTGATTGACTCGTTCCGTTTGTCCGTTAGATTGCGGATGGTAAGACGATGAGAGTGCTAATCGTATGCCCAAGGTTTTACAAAGGGCCCGCCAGAATCTGGAAACGAATTGTACTCCTCTATCTGACACAATCTCAGACGGACATCCATGGATGCGGAAGATTTCTTTAATGAAATGTTCAGCCAGAGTAGACGAGGAAGGTAACCCGGACAGAGGGACAAAATGAGCCATCTTCGAAAATCTGTCTACCACTACCCAAATAGTATTGTGATTCTTACTTGGTGGCAAATCAGTAACGAAATCCATACTAATATGGGTCCAAGGCTTGGACGGAATGGGTAGTGGTCGCAGCAACCCTGCTGGAGTTCTGCGGGAGGATTTGAACTGAGAACATAAATCACAGGAAGCAATAAACTCTTTGACGTCTCTCCTCATTGAAGGCCACCAGTAACTACGAGAGAGAATCTCAAAGGTCTTATGTTCACCGGCGTGTCCAGAAAAACGAGAGGCATGGAACCACGAAAGGATTTTCCTCCTCAGAGTAGGAGGCACGAGGGTCTTCCCAAATGGTAGCATTTTGGTGGATGAAGCAGCCAGAGAAATACATTTGGGGTCTAGAATAGCATGGTTGGGAACCTCTTCTACATCAGAGGACGTCACAAAAGCTCGAGATAGAGCGTCAGCTTTCTTGTTCTTAGCAGCTGGTTTGAAGGTTATAATTAATTCAAAACGGGAAAAGAAAAGAGACCATCTTGCTTGACGAGGGTTCAAGCATTGAGCAGATTGCAAATATGACAAGTTCTTATGATCCGTGAAGATCGTCACCGGATGGCGAGCTCCTTCCAACAAGTATCTCCATTCCTCTAATGCAGCTTTGATGGCCAGCAACTCCTTGTCCCCGATAGTATAGTTTTTCTCTGCGGGCAGAAGACCCCGAGAGTAGAAGGCACAAGGATGTAATTTTTGTTGCTCCGAGCGTTGGGAGAGAATAGCTCCTAAGCCCACATTAGAGGCATCTACTTCTAGGAAGAAGGGGAGTGTCACATCAGGTTGTCGCAGAATGGGAGCAGACGAGAAGGACTCTTTGAGGATTTGAAAGGCTTGGAGAGCCTCAGATGACCATTGCTTAGTATTAGCCCCTTTCCGAGTTAAGGCCACAATGGGAGATGCAATGGATGAGAAGTCTTGAATGAAGCGTCTATAGTAATTGGCAAAACCTAAAAAACGCTGGATGGCACGAAGAGTAGTTGGCTGAGGCCAATGTAGTACAGCATTTACTTTGTCTGGATCCATCTTCAGGCCAACTCCGGAAACTATATACCCCAAGAATGGAATCTGGGGTAACTCGAATGAACATTTTTCCAATTTACAGAACAACGAGTTTTTCCGTAGTCTGGAGAGGACCTCTGCCACATGTTGGTGATGAGAAGGCAGGTCCTGTGAGAAGATCAATATGTCGTCCAGGTAGACAACGACACATACATATAATAAGTCCCGAAAGATCTCATTGATGAAACCCTGGAAAACCGCGGGGGCATTACACAGCCCGAAGGGCATTACTAAATATTCGTAATGCCCATCTCTGGTGTTAAACGCGGTCTTCCATTCGTCACCGGAACGGATTCTAATTAAATTGTAGGCACCACGAAGATCCAACTTAGTAAATATCCGAGCTCCCTTGATGCGATCAAATAGCTCAGTGATCAGCGGAATGGGATACCGATTCTTGATAGTAATGGCGTTGAGTCCACGAAAATCTATACAAGGGCGTAATGATCCATCCTTCTTTTTGACGAAGAAGAACCCAGCTCCAGCGGGAGAGGTGGAAGGTCGAATGAACCCACGCTGGAGATTCTCCTGTATGTACTCAGATGTGGCTTGAGTTTCAGGTAACGAGAGAGGATAGACCCGACCCCTGGGAGGAGTCTTGCCAGGTAGAAGGTCGATCGGACAATCCCAAGAACGATGAGGAGGAAGACGTTCAGACTGAGCTTTATCAAACACATCGGCAAATGAAGCATACTGAGGAGGGAGTCCCGGGGAGGAAGATGAGATGGAAGATTGCTGTACTTTAAGAGGAATAACTTGAGAGAGACAACGATGGTGACATTCAGGCCCCCAAGACGTAACTTGAGGGGTGCGCCAGTCAATCTGGGGAGAGTGACATTGAAGCCATGGAAGGCCTAAGACAATCGGACTTGTCGTAACAGGAAGAATTAAAAACGAAATTTCTTCATGGTGTAGTACACCAATCTGAAGGGTTACTGGAGACGTACTCTGGGTGATGAGACCATTGATGAGACGTGATCCATCTATAGCCGTCACAGTAATGGGTGTTTTTAAAGTGATCACTGGTAGGGACCATTGATTCACTAGTGATTTAGAAATGAAATTTCCTGCTGCTCCGGAATCAATCAATGCCTGTGACTCAAAGGATTTGGTAGCAAAGGAAATCGTAACATCGAAAGCGCAGACTTTAGATTTCATAGACAATGGAGAGGACTCCAGGGACCCTAACTTCACCTCTCCAGAACTAGTTAGGGCCTGGCATTTCCCGATTTCTTAGGGCAAGAACTGAGCATATGTGTGGAATCAGCACAATAGATACAGAGTCTATTCTTTACTCTTCGTTTCCTCTCTTCTAAAGATAATTTGGAACGTCCTATCTCCATGGGAATCACAGAAGGTGAAACTGGACGAAATTGAGGGTTTAAACGAAGAGGTGCTTTAGCAGAAGTTGTTTTCTCAGATTCTCTTTCACGAAATCTCATGTCTACACGATGGCAAAGAGAGATCAAATCTTCTAGTGACGAAGGAAGCTCTTGGGTAGTCAGTGCATCTTTAATTTTATCGGAGAGCCCCTGCCAGAAGGCGGCAACTAATGCTTCAGTGTTCCACTGAAGTTCAGAGGCTAAGATCCTAAATTGAATGACATACTGTCCTACTGTATGGGAGCCTTGTCGCAAACGAAGAATGCTGGAAGCAGCGGAGGTCACACGACCTGGTTCATCGAACACACTTCGGAACGTGGAAATGAATTTGGCACTATCTTGTAGAATTGGATCGTTTCTTTCCCACAGAGGGGAGGCCCAAGCCAGGGCTTGTCCAGAAAACAATGAGATAAGATAGGCCACTCTGGAACGATGGGTAGAAAAATTTTGAGGTTGGAGTTCAAAATGGACTGAACATTGGTTAAGGAAACCTCTACAAGTTTTGGGGTCCCCGTCATATTTTGACGGAGTAGGCAGGTGAAGCGTAGGAGCTGTAGACACCTGGGATGGCACTGGGGAAACGGAGGAAAGCACAGGAGCTTCAATACTAGCTGTAACAGTCTGTCCAGATGTTCCTTGGGAGGTTAACGATTGGTAACATTGAAGTAACAGCTGTTGGCGAGCATCCTGTTGCTCCACACGGCTGACCAGATGCTGCAGCATCTCTTTAGCAGTAGGTTCCGTATCTGGGTCTGTCATGGCCTGATCTTACTGTCACGGGCACTAGGAGTCTTTACCCAGGGATCACCAGGTGATAGGCTTACCAGAGCAGTATAGGTGGTAATATGGTACTCTGGTAGCAGGGTGATCACGGAACAGGAAATAGCAGATGATGAGATGCTCAGGAAAGTCTATGACTAGCAGCACTGGCAATATGGAGGTAGTAATACACGAGGAACTGTATGGACAAAGGACATGTGAAGGTAGTCAGTGGTCTGCGGTAGCAAGTTGTACCACCGCTATAGTGAGGAGGAATGTCCAACAGAAACGAGGAGGTGATGAGAGTCAGCGGTCTGCGGATAGCAAGTTGTACCGCTGTCAGAGTGAAGGAATGGAATCCAAGTGGAGGTATCCGGGGAGTCAGTGGTCTGCGTTAGCAAGTTGTGCCACTGCTATGTGAGAGGATACTGGAACAGGTGAAACTGTAAACAGGAGTCAGTGGTCTGCCACTAGCAAGTTGTACTACTGAATATATATGTGAGGAGGTGCACGGGGAGAGACTGCAACACAATATATACACGGGCACCTTGACTTTGATCCACAGTAATATGCACAATATAAATGTATAAATGACTGAACAACACTGCCAATATAGAAAGTCTCTTGAAGTAATCCGGCATAAGATAACACAGTCAATGATGGCAATAGACTCAGCGGATAGTACACTCCAGAGGAGAACCAACACAGTCCAGCAAGGTATGCAATACACAGCACAGTCAATGGGAAGTATGCATACCGTGGTTCAGGAGAAGGCAGTCAGACAGGAGTGCAGAGATACCTGAAGGGCAGGAGGCCAGCAGGATACAAGTCCCTGGATGGGTGAAGCAGGGGTCTAGCAGGTGCAGCGCACAGGTAGGTAGACCAGCAGGGAACACAGGAAGGCGTGGAGAGCGGATCAGCAGTAGATGGATGAGTAGCGCTGAGAAGTAACAGCAGCGGGTCTCTGCGGGAACACGGAGGTAACCAATAGCAACCAGCAGGTGCAGTAACGATGGGACACCGGAGCAGAGTTGAACTGGAACAGATGATCACGGAGAGTAGCGGGTAGCAATAGTGGCAGCAGACTCAAGGAAACACGGTAGAGTAGACAAGGACTGAAGACTGAAGCGCACAGAGGCAGCGGACAGGAATCAGCTAAACAGTCACGATGAAACACAGACGGGTTGCAGGTTGAAGACTGTAGTGCACGGAGGCAGCGGGTAGGAATCAGCTAGCAGTCACGATGATGAAACACAGACGAGTTGCAGGTTGAAGACTGTAGTGCACGGAGGCAGCGGATAGGAATCAGCTAGCAGTCACGATGATGAAACACAGACGAGTTGCAGGTTGAAGACTGTAGTGCACGGAGGCAGCGGATAGGCATCAGCTAACAGTCCCAATAATAAATGGTAGAGTAGAAGTGGTTAGAAGACTGTAGTGCACGGAGGCAGCGGATAGGAATCAGCTCACAGTCACGATGATACAGTAGATGGTAGAAGTGGTATGGGAACCACAGTAGGAGAAGTGGTTTGAAGACTGTAGTGCACGGAGGCAGCGGATAGGAATCAGCTCACAGTCACGATGATACAGTAGATGGTAGAAGTGGTATGGGAACCACAGTAGTAGAAGTGGTTTGGAAACCACAGAGGTAGAAGTGGTTTGGAAACCACAGGAATCAGCTGGGCTGAATAAACGAGGAAACACAGGAACACCTTCAGAGACTCATGGGGAATGAGACTCCAAGATCAGGCAACGTGGTGTTGACCACAGGTGCTTAATATAGGGAGGTTGCCTGATCTGCCAATTAAGTTAAAGGAACATACACTGAAGGTTTGGAAAGGGCTGCGCATGCGCAGTCCCTCAGGATAGAGGACGTCCACGGTTCCTAATAGTCCGGGAAGAAGCACTCACAGTCCGGTGAGTGACACTACTACTATTACTCACTCACTAACTGCATTATTTACATTTCCTGTTTCATCTCTTTGGCCCTACAACCATTTTCTGTTTTGTCTCAGATTCCTTGGACATAATAAAAGTTCTATTTTATGGACTTTTCTAGATTATTTGTGTACAATTTTCTTTTAAAAGGTAATATTGTTCTTTGGTAATGACAAGTTTAATTAATTGATGTATGCAATTAGATTTTATTGTGGGAATTTTTAGTTATCTAGTGATCCTTTCAGGAAACAAAGCAGTCATTTTTATATTATTACTAGTAGGTATGCATGCCAGTTGTTCACTCATCACTTGCTCTTCAAAGTTTTACTGTGCCTTCCTGATGCTTATTTTTCACTTTTTATTGTGAGGATGCAGTGATAGGTCATGGAACAGGGAGGGACAGGGACTACTTTATTTACAAAAATTGTTAAATCACCATTACATCTCTCCACCATTAGTCCAAGTCCTAAGACTGAACATAAGCAAACTCTAATCTTAGATAGTAATAATGATGATAATTAGAGATGATTGGTTCGTATTCAGAGAAATTTGACAGATCCGAATATTGGGGTTCCAAGTTGAACCAAGCAATGACTCGGTTTCGCATGCTAAATTCAGATACGACATTTCCAGGAAAATGTCAGATCTTGCGAGTTTTGCTTCAATATCTTTTATATATTGCCCTTCCCTTGTTCTGTTATTGTGTAGGTTGGCTACAATTCTGTGCTAAGAAAATAGCTTGGAAAGTGTTGGACAGGGTTAAAGAAGAAATTTATATTGCAATAGCTGTGATTTTACTGCAGTATATTTTGATACCAGTCTGGTACAATTGTGTGCTGATCAATTCGGTGTCAGAGGGTGAAGAGTAGACAAGCAGTGACTGCTGTTTATTATATTAATATATTTTAGTATACATAGTATAGACATCTAACCAATTTGAAAATGCAGGGTGCTGTATGACTCACACCCCAAAAATCAAATAGATTTCTTGCTTTTAAAACCAAGTGTTTCAATCTGAAAGCAATTTTGTGTGAGCGGCAGTATCAGTGGCATCTTTAGTTAGTAGCCAAAAAACGGGGCCTGAGTCATTTAGGAGAGCAAAGCATAAAAAAGGACTTTGCACTTGGGTAAAACCATGTTGCATTGCAGGGGGAGGTAAATTTAAAATGTGGGGACAGATTTACAGTTGGGTTAGGGCATGTCCTAGATCAGCGCTGGGGAAGGTCCAGCCAGTGGGCCGTGTAAGGCTCGTGACATCAATTGTTCTGGCCCTCTGCCATCGCCCGCTTCTTCGCCTCAAAAAAATAAATAAAAAACCCAACAACTATGTGACAGCCCGGACCGGTGTACTCATCCCCACACACAGAATGTCAGGGTGACCTCATCACACCCGACAGTTGCAGTGCGGATCACCCAGGGAGCATCCACAAGAAGAAGAGAAGAAGACAGAAGAGAAGAAAGAATGCAATAGAAAGTTAAAAGCAGTATGAAGGGCACAATATGAAAGAGGGGAGACAGATAAAGAAGAGAAAAAGCAGGATGAAGGGCGTAATATGAAAAAGGGGAGACACAGATAAAAGGAAGAAAAAACAGGATGAAGAGTGCAGTATTATTGAGGGGAGACAGATAAAGGAGAGAAAGAGCAGGATGAAGGGCGTAATATGAAAAAGGGGAGACACAGATAAAAGGAAGAAAAAACAGGATGAAGGGTGCAATATGAAAGAGGGGAGACAGATAAAGGAGAGAAAGCAGCACGAAGGGCGCAGTATGATAGAGGGAAGACAAAGGGGTGAAACAACAGCATGAAAGAGGGGAGACAGATAAAGGAGAGAAAGCAGCACGAAGGGCTCAGTATGATAGAGGGAAGACAAAGGGGTGAAACAACAGCATGAAAGAGGGGAGACAAAGGGGAGAAAAAACAGCATGAAAAATTTGTATGGCCTCTGAATGATGTCATAAATTTCCAAAAGGCCCTTGACAGAAAAAAGGTTCCCCATCCTGGTCCTAGATCAACTTTAAATTTCAGTGTAAAAATAAAGCTATCAAGTATTTGTGTGCTAGATGAAAAAACAGCCAGTATTTAACTTATGTGCAAAATAATAAACTAATTTACACTCCTTGCATTATAACATGATTTGTCCCGGAGAACATTTACTTCTTTTTTTGCGCTAATTCTCCTAAGTCACTCGGGTCCAGGTTGTATTTTGACTGTGAGCAGCACACCCCCAAAATTTAAATATTTCTTACTTATAAAATCCCAAGTATTTCATTCTGAAAGCAATTGTATGTGGGGCAGTATCAGTGACCTCTGAAGTATTTAGTGGTCCAAAAACAGGGGGCTCTTTGACTCTGAGCAGCAATCCCCAAAAATAAATTTATTTCTTGCTTTTAAAAGCCCAAGTGTTTCAATCTGAATGTAAATTGTGTGAGGGCAGTATAAGTGACATCTTTAGTAGTAAGTGGACAAAAAACAGGATGCTCTTTGATTCTGAGCAGCACCACCCCCCCCCCCCCCCAAAAAAAAAATATATTAATTTAGAATCCAATTATCTAAATTTGAATTATATTGTGTAACAAACATTTTTGCCCCTCTACAACAAAAAAGATTTATTGAAACCTCCATTTTGCCTCCTGTTATATTAACTTTGCCCTGCAGTGTAACAGTGATGTGTTTGCCAAACTCGCCTATAAAAAGCAGCGTGTTGTATCTGGCGATTTTCAATTCAAACCCTGGCAACTTTGTGTTTAATCTCCCGTGAGTTTGACTATAACATAAGAGAAGTAGGCATTTTAAAATCGACACAAATCACCAAAGATTGGATTTAGGAAAGTCAAAGTCGCTATTTAATACATATGGTGATTTTGCATGTGAAATGGCCCGTTTTATTTCGTGATTTGCAGCAATTTTAATTTGCCAAATAAATCGCACCTTGATAATTTTGCCCCCAGGAGGTGAGGTGGGAATGATTTCTGCTGCCCCAGGATTGTGCCATCTTAACCAAGTTTCTGATCTTGTAGGATCAAGTATTTGTGTGCTACATGAAAAAAACAACCAGTATTTTCCATATGTGCAAAATAATAAACTCATTTGTACCCCTTGCATTGTAACATGGTTTGTCAAGAAAACTTGAGTAAGTAAACTTACTCAATGTTTTACTTAACTTTCTTTAATGAATCAGGCCTGATATCATGTTTAACACAATTTAATTATACACTATTATCAGATTACCAACACAAAGAGTACATCGGTTTTTTTTTCTTTAATTTAAATAATCACAGGGTTTCTCACATAGATTCACAGACTTTATAAACACTTAACAGATGGATTCCACCAGCTTTGCGTTGTGGTAACTGCTTTGCCTGTCACTGGCATGTAGGAAAATATAAATACTGTAGTTCATCTAGTGACACACAAAAGAGTTAACACCTCAAGAAGCCAAGGCATATGGCATCTCTGGAACAGGCAAAAGTGTTTGTGTAAAGGTCTGTGCCATGCTCGTGGGCACAATTGTATCCAATGTAATAAACAGTTTTTTACATCTGCTACAGATTTTAAGAGCTGTTCCAGAAAACAGAGTACTACTTAGAAATTAAGGGAAAAATAATGTTTTAAAACATTTCCATTAAACAGTGTTGTATAAAATTTGTCATTAGCATATTGTCTACCTGGCGCACCATACCTTCTGGTTATAGACGGAACATAAACATAGAGCCACTTTGGATTTAGCATCTCGTCTTCATCAGGTTTTCGGAAGGATATACATTTACACTTGCTGGCTCAACGTTGAGTTTTCAAGAATTATTGTAAGATGTGAGATAGATGGGACCTATAACAAATGTAAGCTGGGACTTACAGTCATCTAACAAGTGAAGAGACGCAATGCTCAGATCTTTTTCTCCAATTTGAATGATAAATTGTGTTAGAATTTAATGCATAATATGTCATGTTTGAGTGATGGTAGACTTCTGTGAATAGCTTATCAAATCTACTCAAGTTCCCCAAAAATGTTATGTATTGATGAGAACATACGGCCTGATTCATTAAGGATCTTAAATGAAGAGGTATCTTATTTCAGTCTCCTGGACAAAACCCTGTTACAATGCAAGGGGTGCAAACTAGTTTTCTGTTTTGCACATAAGTTAAATACTGACTGTTTTTTCATGTATCACACAAATACTTGATAGCTTATTTGTACACTGAAATTTAAACTTGATATTTGTGTGCTGCATGAAAAAACAGTCAGTATTTAACTTATGTGCAAAACAGAAAACTAATTTACATCCCTTGCATTGTAACATGGTTTTGTCCAGGAGACTGAAATAAGACGTTTCTTAAGTTAAGATCCTTAATGAATCAGGCTTATAGTTACTGACCAAGCCAATTTGAGCAAATCACCTATATACAGTGAAGGATATCCTCCAAACATGACAGAACTTGAGGTAATAAAAAACTCTAATGTACAGACAGGAATTAAATTAGTGCTAAAATAAGGGAGAGAGTTGCAATGTGTTCAGAATTAGTGTTGTTTTTATAAACCTTGAGATTAATACTAGCGACCCAAACAAAGGTCTAGGTAGTCATCAAGATCTAATAAACATTGAGATGAAGCCTAGCACACCAAAACAAAAGCCAAGGGGACTGATTTACAGTTATGAGGAACTTTCTCAGAGATGAAGCCCAAATTATTGCATACAGGGCAAATACTGCAGACTACACCCACACATACTAACCAGCTTTATTTTTATACTACAATTTAGATTTGGGCATTTGACTCCCCTCCCCCAACCCCTTCCTAAAGCACATTTTTTTCAAGCACAAATTTTGCACCAGTAGCTGGATTTGCTTCTCTCTACATATTAGCCCCTAGATGCTTAACATTTAACATGACTAATTTCACTCAGGGCATCCATTTTCCCTATTAATTTCAATTTTGGTAATTTCACTAATATTGAAAGACTAAGAGAGAATTTTAGCAGCCTGAGCAATTTCTATGCTAATCAATCCAGCTAGCATGCTTAAAAGAACAGCAAGCATTTATGTCGCTGCCATTGCCGTTCCTTCATCTACATCAGACCATCTGTACTCTAAAACCAGTAAGAAGTGCTGTTATGGAGCTGGGATCTAGTAGTGACAATATTGTCATTGAGCAAGGGGCTGCAAGTGATGCACACAGGGTGAACAAAAGGAATTATGGGCATCACTACAGCAATTTCTTGGGACCTCTTCCATACCTACTGAAGGGGGTGTGGCCACACTAGATTGGTGGCCACTCCCAAACCACAAACAGGACAGGGCCCCAAGTGACTGCTCCTTCCCCTATCTCAGCACCCCTGGAGGGACAGACCATTATACAGTATGATGTTAACATACTGAGCTAACTTCCTAGCCGTTCCTTTCAAAAATTAACTGAGGGTTTTTTATTTTCTACATGTTTTAAAAACATGTGACATTAGCAAAACAGGAAATGGACATGTCTTCTTTAAGGCATTCTCTGCACTCATATCCCAGCATGCACTATTTTCCTACATTCATCACTGACAAGAGCGCACCAGGTCTAGTGTTGGCACTGTTAGACTTCCCAGAAATGGAGTAAATTGTGACACATAAATAAAGACATACTTGCCAACTTTTAATTTTTGACCTCTAGGAAATCCTGGAGGGGGTGTGTGGTGGGAGGGCGGGGCAATCAATTGTGTCATTTTGGTCCCACCCCCATGACAAAATCAACATTTTGAGGTTCCCATCCTGCCCACTCCTCTAGGAAATGGTCAGGATGCGGGAGAATTGCCTGCTCCCAGGAGAACTACCCAGAATTCGGGAGTCTCCTGGACATTCTGGGAGAGAGACAGGGCCGGACTGGCCATCTGGCACTTCTGGCAAATGCCAGAAGGGCCGATGGCTATATGGGCCGGCCCAACTCCCCCTGTCTTCTTGGTGGCTGGTGGTTCCAGGAACCAGCCACCTCTGCTGCGCGCTCCCCAGCTCCCTTCCCCGTTATGCTGTGCAGCCAGTTACACTGGTGAGTTTCCTGTTTTTTTTCTAATTAGCTTTTTTTTTTACTGAAGAGGGGGGGGGGGGTGCCGCAATTTTCGGGGGGTGCCCGCGATTTTCGGAGGGGGGGGGGTCGCGGGGGTGCCGCAATTTTCGGGGGGTGCCCGCGATTTTCGGGGGGTGCCCGTGATTTTCGGGGGGGGTGGTCGCGGGGGTGCCGCGATTTTCAGGGGGGGGGGGGGTCGCGGGGGTGAGAGCCAGGGGGTGCTGGGAAAGGGGGTGAGAGCCAAGGGGTGCTAGGAGAGTGGGTGAGAGCCAGGGGGTGCTGGGAGAGGGGGTGAGAGAGCCGAAGGGGGTGCTGGGAAAGGGGATGAGAGCCAGGGGGTGCTGGGAGAGGGGGTGAGAGAGCCGAAGGGGGTGCTGGGAAAGGAGGTGAGAGAGCCGAAGGGGGTGCTGGGAAAGGGGGTGAGAGCCAGGGGGTGCTGGGAGAGGGGGTGAGAGAGCTAAAGGGGGTGCTGGGAAAGGGGTGAGAGAGCGGAAGGGGGTGCTGGGAAAGGGGGTGAGAGAGCGGAAGGGGGTGCTGGGAAAGGGGGTGAGAGCCAGGGGGTGCTGGGAGAGGGGGTGAGAGAGCCGAAGATGGTGCTGGGAGAGGGGGTGAGAGAGCCGAAGGGGGTGCTGGGAAAGGGGATGAGAGCCAGGGGGTGCTGGGAGAGGGGGTGAGAGAGCCGAAGGGGGTGCTGGGAAAGGAGGTGAGAGAGCCAAAGGGGGTGAGAGCCAGGGGGTGCTAGGAGAGGGGGTGAGAGAGCGGAAGGGAGTGCTGGGAAAGGGGATGAGAGAGCGGAAGGGGGTGCAGGGAAAGGGGGTGAGAGCCAGGGGGTGCTGGGAGAGGGGGTGAGAGAGCCAAAGGGGGTGCTGGGAAAGGAGGTGAGAGAGCCAAAGGGGGTGCTGGGAAAGGGGGTGAGAGCCAGGGGGTGCTGGGAGAGGGGGTGAGAGAGCCAAAGGGGAAGGGGGTTCTGGGAGAGGGGGTGAGAGAGCCAGGGTGGTAGGGGGTGCAGGAAGAGGAGTGAGAGAGCCGGGGGGTAGAGGGTGCAGGAAGACGTGTGAGAGAGCCAGGGGAGTAGGTGGTACAGGAAGATGTGTGAGAGCCAGCGGAGAAGGTGGTGCAGGGGGTTAAGTGAGAGGGACAAAGGAGAAGATGGTGCAGGGGCATAGGTAAAAGAGAGTGTAAAGGGAGAGACATCTTAAGAATAGGAATGTCAGGGATGCAGCCATCATAAAACACAAGTAGTAATGAAGAATGGAAATGCACAGAGGGGACAAGTGTTAAAAAAACAAAAAAAAACAAGCCTTCATACTCCATTCACCTATATTTTCTATACCCCCACTCCTAAATTTCTGCTTCGACCACTGCCCTCTATTCCTGCTCCCGACTGCCTGTGTGAGCTGACAGCTGCTGATCCCTCCTCGCCCAGCGCGCCCACTAGGAACAGAACACAGGATGCCATAATCAGGTAAGTTCATATATTTTCTCGTGTGCAATATGTTTTTAACCATCCTTTCTTGAACTGGGGACACTACAGCGTATCCAATAATGTTTAACACTATGTATTGCTCATTATTGCGCTGTAAAGTTTTTTGCATATTTATCTGTACAGAGATTTTTAATTAAGAGGAAAAAACATTGCTTGTCATAAATTTTATCTGTAATTGTGTCAATATATCTATTTTTGTTTGCATTGTAAATTATGTATTAAGCTGCTCTTGGGAGACTCACACTCAGTATCTGATATGCTGTACCAATTTTTATTTGTGAATGAGTTTTTATCTGAGCTTTACTAATGATTTGGGGGCACTACTATGCCATAATATGATTTGTGGGCACTTCTGCATGACCGAATATGTATTGAGGGTAATACTATGTGGCATAATATGACCGTGGGGCACTACGATGTGGCATAATATGAACTGGGCACACTACGGTGTGGCATCATATGAACTTCTGCCAAAGGCAAGTCTTTCATTGTTGAATATGACGGGAGCCCAAAGAAGTTGCTGTATCGGGGCCCAAAGTTCCTCTTGTCAGCCCTGCCTGTGAGTCAAGGCGGTAGACGCCTCCAGGTAAATAATCTAGATGTTTCCTATCTAATCAAACTGATGGATCACATCCAATTATTTCTCACCCACCTCCTCTATCCCCCTTAATTTATATACTGTGTTATTTAAAATGAATAGAAAAGACGCATATCCAATTACTGTAGTAAAACAAAAATATTTTTCTGTGACATTTTGCTGTAGATGGAAATACTTTTAATGCGGCCGTGTGGGTTCAATTGATCATTCAATAGTTATGTTTTTTTTAGATATATGTTAGTTTTATTTCATGTGGAATGATTCATGAAAATTCTGCCATTACTATTTAATTGAGGGAATAGGGAACCTGTTACCTATATGTGTGTAAGTACTCTGTTCGTTGTTGCTATTTTGTGGGAGATTTGAAAAAAGCAAAACATTGTTTCCTACAGTGGCGTCTGTATAATTGGTGGTATTGCTGTAGTATGGGGTGGCGTGCTGGTGGCAATGTTGTAGTGTGTTTGGTGCTTAGTATTGCTAATAAGTAGGAGAGGGTATTGCTATAATGTGGGGGGTGACGCTGGACGCTGTAATGTGGGGGGTGATGCCGGTTGCTGTAATGTGGGGGGTGATGCTGTACGCTGTAATGTGGGGGGTGATGCTGGATGCTGTAATGTGGGGGGTGATTGATGTAGTATGAGTGTGTGTGGGGGGTTATTTATTGCTGTTATTTGGGTACTAATAATGTATTGTCATGGTGTTTATTGATGTAATTGGGGTGCTAATAATGTAATGTTGAGGATCATTAGGAGAAATAAATACCCCCCCCCCCCACACACACACACACACACACTCATACTACATCATGTTGTACTGCGCCAGCATCAGTGTGCAACAATATAGTGCATGGAGCCCACAACACGTGGGCCTGTGTGCTTTAAATGCCAGGGCTGATTTTTAGTCCCAGTCCGGCCCTGGAGAGAGAGGAAGTATGCTTTACTGTTAGCAGTACCTAATCTGTATATTGGAGTTAGGCTTTTACTTTTCTACACATGCACATTTCAGACATGGACCAAACAGCTACAAAATGTAACTTAAAGCATGTTGAGGAATGAAAACACACTTTTATATGTGCTATGCAATGAAATAAGTTCAATTCTGAACTTATATACAGAGATATAGCTGCATTTTTTATCGTTTGTAAAAAAAACAGCGGTGACAGATTATTATAAATCATGATGACATTTAGGTGTAGTTTTATCACGTGTTTTCCCAGCTAAAGGACACGAGTTTGCTTTCTTCAGGATTATCACAGGATAGTGATAACAGAACAAAAGCATTAAAAAATAATTTAATACCAGTACTAAGCTTTATTTAAAATGTACTAATATTGTAAACTATATATTTTACTTAAATACTTAAACTAAATAAAATCTGCATTTAAACTATCTGGCCTATATATATATATATATATATATATATATATATATATATATATATATATATACTGTATATTGTGGCACAAAGGGAAACTTCCCACAGATTGTTAAGAGAGAGGCTCATGCTGCAGACAGGGTTAATTGCTTACACTCCTCTACACACAGGACACAAGTACACAGGTGGAAGATATGGGTGTTATTAATTTCTTATTTAGTAGTTAGTGCTGGGGAAGAACCATAAATAGGTGGTTTTGTACTGTGGGCGTAACGACTGATGCCAAGCTAGTTGACTAGGCAGGAGGTCTATGTCTAGCCAGAGCTGTTGTCATACTGACAAGAGTGTGCTGTGGATTATTGCTGAAGTGTACAATAAAAGCACTTTTTTTTCAAGAAAGATGGTGTTGTGTCCAACAACTGCCGGGTGTCAGTGTCACAATATTGCCACTTAGCACAGCAATAGAAATTGCCTTCTTGCTACTATTTCAGTTAAAAAAAACCAGATGAAAATTGTTTAAAAAATTAAAATATTTTTAAAAAAATGTTAACATTAAAAGCTATATTCCTAGAAATAAAGCATTTTAAATTATTTTCATCTGTTATTGCCGTACTGAGATGGAGATGACAGAAGAGGTTTTGAAGTGGTACCACCGCGATACTTGTTAAGTAGAGGAAGCCCTCACCAGTGAATCATTCAGCGATAACAGTGTGATCACCTGCGGTAACCATTTCAAGGTTCTTGTATGCGCACAACTGCAAAGGCTGGCCAGGTGAAGAGGAGTTCATTCTTACTGATCTGGTCCAGTATCATCAGGGAAGTTAAAGTATTGTTCAGATGTCTCAGTGATATTTACTTGTAAATTGTGAGCAAAACTGATTTTTTTTTTGCCATATGAGCAATGTAATAAAACACTTCACACACACAAAATTGACACCTGTAATAAAGAGAGTTCCCATGTCTCTAAACTATCATTGTATATAAATTATATATGAGGCAAAACCAAACATTATTGTATGAGATTAAGTTAAATCTTTATATGATTGAAATGGGAGGTTATAAAATGGTAAGATGTTGGACTTTGATGTGATATTTACACTTTTCCACACTGCTCCTCTTGACATTTTTCCATCTCCCCAAACATCAAGGTGAACTTATAGCTCGTAGAGGCGTCTCCCCATGTTGGTATGAACCTTGAAATGCAATAGACAGACTAAGTGCACTGGTGCACAGCCAAGGTGTTTGGGGATATGCATCGGGGGCACTTTGTAAATGAGCAACTTTCCTGCTCTGAGTCTCCATTAGGTTTTGTAAATACTGTGTTTCTATGATCTAAACAGCCATAGCAGGAACCTGATACAACACATTGTAATAAGTTTAATTAAATTTCAGTCATTTGTAAATTTGTTTAGCTTATATACTTCACTAAGTGTATATCAGTGTAGCTGTAGCATACCCTTTATTAATGCATCACATTGATCCCACACAAACATTGATATATGTAAAATAGACTGAGCACATAAGTACTTTCATATACATATAGTATGAATACATATTAATTACATGAACATTCTACTTTGATACTCATAATGATCTACAATCACAACAGGAATGGATTCAGTAGCACATTTAAAATATCCAAAACGTCCTTTTAAATGTAGTGTAACCCTCTTTGAATGAAAAAGGGCCAGAAGTGAGTCCATTAAAAACTATGATGTTGCCCATAACTGCTCTGAACCTATCTCCCCACATTATTTTTAGGTAAAGGTAGTTACATTAACATAAATTTAATTTTATCCCAGGGCCTACTATTGTCTTGTAGCTGCCTTGAAGGTGAACCCTAAATTAGAAATCCCGGATTAAAGCCAACTACAGAAGCAATTTTCAGACTGTGTAGTTGATCACATAGGGATATACTGGTCACAGTTTCGGGAATATGTCTGATGCAACTAAAATTCACTAGTACAGCCAATGGCGGACCTGGCAATCTCACTGTGTGAGGGGCTATTGAATATCTAAACACAGATCATGGCGATCTGTTGCAGCACCAGTGCATGCTACTTAAAATAGTAAGTGCGTACTTGCAGGGCTGCCAAGAGGAATTCAAGGCCCCGGGACAGCAACTTCACGGGGCCCCCATTATAGTTGAGTATGGTAAAAATCTTAAAGTGGGAGTAGTCATGCAATTGGGGGTATGGCTGTGCATCATTGGGGGTGTGTCTAGCAGGCGAAAAGCACTAGGCCACCCTCCTACAGAAAAATGTATTACTCACACATGCCCCCTCTCTGTCCAGCAGCTATAGTCACACATGTCCCTCTCTGCCCAGCAGCTATAGTCACACATGCCCCTCTCTGCCCAGCAGCTATAGTCACACATGCCCCCTCTCTGCCCAGCACCTTTAGTCACACATGTCCCCTCTCTGCCCAGCACCTTTAGCAACACATGCCCCCTCTATGCCCAACACCTTTAATCACACATGCCCCCCCCTCTGCCCAGCTCCTTTAGTCACACATGTCCCCTCTCTGCCCAGCACCTTTAGCAACACATGCCCCCTCTCTGCCCAACACCTTTAATCACACATGCCCCCCCCCCTCTGCCCAGCTCCTTTAGTCACACATGTCCCCTCTCAGCCCAGCACCTTTAGTCACACATGTCCCCTCTCTGCCCAGCACCTTTAGTCACACATGCTCCTACTCTGCCCAGCACCTTTAGTCACACATGCCCCATCTACACCCAGCACCTCTAGTCACACATGTCCCCTCTCTGCCCAGCACCTTTAGTCACACATGCCCCTACTCTGCCCAGCACCTTTAGTCACACATGCCCCATCTACACCCAGCACCTTTAGTCACACATGTCCCCTCTCTGCCCAGCACCTTTAGTCACACATGCCCCCTCTCTGCCCAGCACCTTTAGTCACACATGCGCCCTCTCCAGCACACCACCTTCTTACCTTATTCTCCACTGCACAGCACACAGGACGGGAAGATATCCAGCAGCCCGTCTGCACTGAGTACCATGTGACCACTGCAGTCACATGGCCAGGCGTTTCAAGGAACCCCAGTTAAAGGGGATTTAGCCACTACCGATCCCCCCTGCACTCGCGGGTGCGTGCGTGCGACACCTGCAAGCAAAAAAAAAAAAATAGTTTTAAAGATAGGTCTCCAGTGGTGCCCGGGTCCCCCAGGCAGGTCCGGGCCAAGGTAATTTGTACCCGACCCCCCCCAGCCCTCTCTCGGCGGCCCTGCATACTCATGCTATATATTTGTCCTGTTAAGAAATATTTTCTGAATAAATTATATTAAAACTGAAAAATAACCCCATCTGTTTGATTAGCATAATGGTTTGAAACCAAGAACAAGGAAATTTAAGCAAATAAAATAATACACATTTTCCAGCTCTGAACAAAAGTATGTAAATCTTACAAAGCCCTGAGAATGGCTTCAAATATAGTAAATACAAATTAATTTGATGACAGCTTACCAAACATGCAACTCCGTCAAGATATATAGTGTTTGTTTACATAAAAATGCGCCTTCCAAATCTATTATCAAGGCTGAACAGGGAAGTCCTTGGTAGACGTGTCTGAGAAACATCCTAGGAGGAAGTATTAGAGATTACCTCTATTGTCAGTCAGCCTTGTCTTATACTATCAGGCGGAAATGTTTTAACAGGACTAAATCTCTAATTAGATGACACAAACGTGTGCAGTACAGCTGTGCCAGCAGCTGAGATATGTTTAAAAGCGTTAATTGAATATATTACATGCACGATGCATATGGGAAGGACACGTCGCGTTACCTAAATACAAGTCACTTTACATAAAAGAGTTGATCCTTTAACCTGGCATAAAATGCTCTGCTGTTAAAATCCCAACATATTTTTGTACTACAGTTACAAGGGCTGATTTCATTAATAAATGAGAAATGTGTTTTTTAATATCAAGTAATTTAGTTGAGGCTATTGCAATAAAAATTAAGTGGAAAGTTAGGAGCAGTACTACTTGTTGCAATTAGGGATGAGCCCACCCAAACCTTGCCGATCCGAGCCGGATCCGAGACAGATCCGGGTATTCCCACCAATTGCAAAACTGAAAGCGAGGCTCCGAGTCATAATCCCGTTGTCGGACCTCGCGATACTCGGATTCTATAAATTCCCCGCTGGCCGCCGCCATCTTCACTCAGGCATTGATCAGGGTAGAGGGAGGTTGTGTTAGGTGGTCCTCTGCCCTGCTATATCCTGTGCTGTGCTGTGCTGTGCTGTGCTCAGTCCAGTGGTGCTGTGTCCTGTGCTCTGTCCTTCTGAGTTCAGTGGTGCTGCTGGGTCCTGTGCTGTGTCCTGTTCAGTCCAGTGGTGCTGTGTCCTGTGCTCTGTCCTTCTGAGTTCAGTGGTGCTGCTGGGTCCTTTGCTGTATCCTGTTCAGTCCAGTGCTGGTGTGTCCTGTGCTCTGTCCTTCTAAGGGCATTGTTATTTCCCCATTATTCCCAAGTTATAAAAAATTAAAAAAAAAGTTATAAAAAAAAATAAAATAAATAATTATAAAAAAAAGAAATTAAAAAAAAATATCCAAAAACAATCCTGCAGTATAAGTTCATTGGTACTGCAATATTACAAAGTTCACTAATTCTGCAGTATAAGTCCACCAGTGGTACTGCAATATTACAAAGTTCACTGATTCTGCAGTATAAGTCCAGTGGTACTCTCCTGTGCCGCATATAATTTTTAAAGGCTTTGCCGCATATAATTTTTAAAGGCTTTCCCAAGTGTGTGTGGCTTAGGGGTACACTCTCTTGTGCTACATATAATGGAAAACAAAAATTTGGAGGATAAAGCTGCGAGGAAAAAGCTCAGTTTTCCTAAAAGACCCGCTGGCGGGGATGCTGATAACATCTGGTCCGGACTGAAGGACCTGCCAATCATTGCAGACATGTCTACTGTTGCTGCATTGGATGCTGTCACAATAGAAAAAATGGTGGAGGATTATTTTGCTGACACCATCCAAATAGACATGTCAGACAGTCCATATTGTTACTGGCAGGAAAAAAAGGCAGTTTGGAAGCCCCTGTACAAACTGGCTCTATTTTACCTGAGTTGTCCCCCCTCCAGTGTGTACTCGGAAAGAGTTTTTAGTGCAGCGTGGAACCTGGTCAGTGAGAGGCGAAGGAGGTTGCTTCCTCACAACGTTGAAAAAATGATGTTTATAAAAATGAATAATCAATTCCTCAATGAAGTACAGCACTGCCCTCCAGATAGTACAGAGGGACCTGTGGTTGTGGAGTCCAGCGGGGACGAATTGATAATGTGTGAGGAGGAGGAAGTACACACTGTAGGGGGAGAGGAATCAGAGGTTGAGGATGAGGACGACATCTTTCCTCAGTAGAGCCTGTTTAGTTTGTACAGGGAGAGATGAATTGTTTTTTTGGTGTCGGGGCCCAAACAAACCAATCATTTCAGCCACAGTTGTTTGGTAGGCCCTGTCGCTGAAATGATTGGTTTGTTAAAGTGTGCATGTCCTATTTCAACAAAATAAGGGTGGGTGGGAGGGCTCAAGGACAATTCCATCTTGCAACTCTTTTTTTGGCATTATGTGACCATTCAACAGTCGTTTGCCATGTTCAAAAAGTAAAACAAAATGTCAAAAAATTTAAAAAATTAAATCAAAAGTAAAATGCCCTGTCATAATTTAAAACAAGAGGTATTGACGTGCTAGAACTACTGTAGTGTTTATATGTTATAAACACTACACTTGGAAGTTGGAGGAGGTATTGTGGCCCCGGTACCAAATTTAGTACCGGGGCCACTCCACTATGCAGTCCAGATAGAGGTGTATCAGATATTAAACAACATTGACTGTTGCTGCAAAATTTTTAAATAATATTGTGGGGAACACTACACTATGCAGTCCATAAACTTTTTTGGTAGAATTCAGACCCGTGGAGGGTTTTTTAATTATATTGTGGCCCCGGTAAAAAGTTGTGTACCGGGGCCACCCCACTACGCAATCAAGAAACTTTTTTTTTGGAATTCAGACCCGTGGAGGGTTTTTTTAATTATATTGTAGGGACCACTCCTCTACGCAGTCCAGGTACAATTTTTGGTGGGATTCAGATCATTTGAGGGTTTTTTAATTATATTGTGGTGACCACTCCTCTACGCAGTCCAGGTACAATTTTTGGTGTAATTAAGACCAGTTGATGCCGGTTTTCTTATTATATTGTGGGGACCACTCCTCTACGCAGTCCAGATACATTTTTTGGTGTAATTAAGACCAGTTGATGGTTTTCTTATTATATTGTGGGGACCACTCCTCTACGCAGTCCAGATACATTTATTGGTGCGAATCATACAAGTTCAGGGTTTTTAAATGATATTGTGGTGACCACTCCTCTACGCAGTCCAGGTACATTTTTTGGTGCGATTCAGACCAGTTGATGGTTTTCTTATTATATTGTGGTGACCCACTCATTTACGCAGTCCAGATACATTTATTGGTGCGAATCATACAAGTTCAGGGTTTTTAAATTATATTGTGGTGACCACTCCTCTACGCAGTCCAGGTACATTTTTTGGTGCGATTCAGATCAGTTGATGGTTTTCTTATTATATTGTGGTGACCACTCCTCTACGCAGTCCAGATACATTTATTGGTGCGAATTTTACAAGTTCAGGGTTTTTAAATTATATTGTGGTGACCACTCCTCTACGC
This sequence comes from Mixophyes fleayi, assembly GCF_038048845.1. Lineage (NCBI taxonomy): Eukaryota > Metazoa > Chordata > Amphibia > Anura > Limnodynastidae > Mixophyes > Mixophyes fleayi. The sequence continues at coordinate 205,413,133 of NC_134404.1, forward strand.
AGTCCAGGTACATTTTTTGGTGTGATTAAGACCAGTTGATGGTTTTCTCATTATATTGTGAGGACCACTCCACTACGCAGTCCAGAAAGATACCTCGTTGCAACGTTTTGGACTAATAACAATATTGTGAGGTGTTCAGAATACACTGTAAATTAGTGGAAATGCTTGTTATTGAATGCAATTGAGGTTAATAATAGCGTAGGAGTGAAAATAAGCCCAAAAACTTGATTTTTGAACTTTTTATGCTTTTTTAAAAAAAAATCCGAATCCAAAACCTTAAATCCGAACCAAAACCTTTCGGCAGGTGTTTTGCGAAACAAATCCGAACCCAAAACATCGAGAAAATCCGAATCCAAAACACAAAACACGAGACACCAAAAGTCTCCGGTGCACATCCCTAGTTGCAATTAGTTCATAATGACATTCACACTGATCATTTCTACCCACAGTCACTGTAAAGAGCACTGCTGAAGAGTTTAATGAAGCAGGAAGATGCCAGGGAGAGTGTGGGAAAGGAAAGAGCTCATTTTTACATGATGTAACTGCTCCAAATTACTGAAATAAAGGCATACCTGGAAAACCTGAAGTTCCAAGCATTCCAGATGATAGATTCCATACATTTCATACATCTATATGTAACATTTTCTGGAGAAAATCAGAAATGAAAGTTTTTGAGTAAAAGGAGAGTGGGGTTCTTTACAGATCAGACATGCTTTCATCACCCTTATTCAAGAACATGGTAGTCAGTCTATTTGACACTGAAATGCCTGATATTGGAAAACAGTTGCTAGCATGAAACTGCATAGCAATAAAATGCTTAACTGCTGATATCTTTACTTCCTTTAAACTCTTAGGGCTAGATTTACTATCAGGCATGTTTGTAAACCCGCCGACTTTCGGCGGGTTTGGTGGCGATTTAGCCATCACCAGATTTACTAAGGCTAAACCCGCCAAACGGACAGAAATTATGTTTCCAAACCCGCCTCTGTATAAAGCGCCATGACGGTTTCAACAATGTTCAACATAGAAACAGACGGATTTACTATTAGGGGGTTTATAAAGCCGCCGGAAAACCGCCATTCAATAGACCAAAATGAAAGCGCTGCTTGTGAGCAGCGAGATTGTTAAAACAGTGTGCTGTTTGAACTATTTAGCCATTTTTAACATAAGAGAAAGAGCCATTTTGTGCAAAGTTTCCTCCTTTAGGATTGTATATGGGAAATGGCCAAACTGACGTGTAATTTGAGTGTACGTTTTTTTGGGGGTTTTTTTCACCCAGAATTATTGCATCCTATTTACTGATGTAAAGGTTTTTTTTTTGGTTTTCCAGTTGCAACAAATCCTCAAAAATACTGTTGTTTTTTCAAAATCAGGATGCACAATATGTCATTACATAGGTAACCCTTACTTTAATGGTAATGCAATCCAAAAGTTACAAGATCAAAAAGGTGTTTCTGCCTGAATAAATCACAGTCAATGACAGTCTAGCAGGCAGCAGTTAATAAGGTGTGGGTTTTTTGAAGAATGGCTTTTGCGGCGAATGTGGTGCATTCTGGACAGTGTATGTATGCAGCTTTTTACCTGATGGAGGCAGAAAGGCGCCGGGAGGAGGATGTACAACAGTTGTCATCTGTTCCGCTGACCCTGCACAGACCGGACACTCCACGTGCATTTAAAGTGCGTTTGAATCTGGAATCATTGGCTGATGTGGACGTAGTACCAATGTTTATACTCATGTAAACCAGTTTCCTAGATAAATTTGGTGGGGTGCTTATGTATGCACCTGTAAAGGTGTCTGATATTATCCTGGCTTGCTGTCTGATACATAATCTAGCTTTACATCAACTTACCCCACCGATTATTGCAGTAGACAGTGAACAAGTAGGGGCCCATGTCCCATTTGGTGATGTGCAGAGCACAGAGGGGGAGGCAGATTTGAGACCGTCTCATTACAAACTACTTTAAATGTAAGTGCATACTATAAAAAACATATATTGTTTTTTTTTTTTATGTCAGTGCAATGGTTTTTTGTATGGAATTTTTAAATAAACTTGGACCCTTTAAACAGAGGATAGTGTGTACTCTGGATGTTGTAATTGTGAAAATCTCTGGAAAGCGACAGTCAGAGCTCAATATGTACGTGAAATTAGTAGGGATGTGCACCGGCGACTTTTGGTGTCTCGTGTTTTGTGTTTTGGATTCGGATTTTCTCGATGTTTTGGGTTTGGATTTGTTTCGCAAAACACCTGCCGAAAGGTTTTGGTTCGGATTTAAGGTTTTGGATTTTTTTTGAAAAAAGCATAAAAAGTTCAAAAATCAAGTTTTTGGGCTTATTTTCACTGCTACGCTATTATTAACCTCAATAACATTCAATAACAATCATTTCCACTAATTTACAGTGTATTCTGAACACCTCACAATATTGTTATTAGTCCAAAACGTTGCAACGAGGTATCTTTCTGGACTGCATAGTGGAGTGGTCCCCACAATATAATAAGAAAACCATCAACTGGTCTTAATCGCACCAAAAAATGTACCTGGACTGCGTAGAGGAGTGGTCACCACAATATAATTTAAAAACCCTGAACTTGTATGATTCGCACCAATAAATGTATCTGGACTGCGTAGAGGAGTGGTCACCACAATATAATAAGAAAACCATCAACTGGTCTGAATCGCACTGAATAATGTACCTGGACTGCGTAGAGGAGTGGTCACCACAATATATATAATAAGAAAACCATCAACTGGTATGAATCGCACCAAAAAATGTACCTGGACTGCGTAGAGGAGTGGTCACTCACCACAATATAAATTAAAAACCCTGAACTTGTATGAATCGCACCAATAAATGTATCTGGACTGCGTAGAGGAGTGGTCACCACAATATAATTAATAAAAAACCCTCCACGGCTCTGAATTTCCAAAAATAAAATTCTGGACTGTGTAGTGGGGTGGCCCCGGTACTAACTTTGATACCGGGGCCACAATACCTCCTCTAAGTTCCAAGTGTAGTGTTTATAACATATTAACACTACACTAATTCTAGCACGTCAAACCCTCTTGTTTTAAATAATGACAGGGCATTTAACTTTTGATAAAATTTTTTGAATTTGTTGACATTTTCTTTTACTTTTTGAACATGGCAAATGACTGTTGAATGGTCACATAATGCCAAAAAAATAGTTGCAAGATGGAATTGTCCTTGGGCCCACCCACCCACCCTTATGTTGTTGAAATAGGACATGCACACTTTAACAAACCAATCATTTCAGCGACAGGGCCTACCAAACAACTGTGGCTGAAATGATTGGTTTGTTTGGGCCCCCACACCAAAAAAACAATTCATCTCTCCCTGTACAAACTAAACAGGCTCTACTGAGGAAAGATGTCGTCCTCATCCTCAACCTCTGATTCCTCTCCCCCTACAGTGTGTACTTCCTCCTCCTCACACATTATCAATTCGTCCCCGCTGGACTCCACAACCACAGGTCCCTCTGTACTATCTGGAGGGCAGTGTTGTACTTTATTGAGGAATTGATTATTCATTTTTATAAACATCATTTTTTCAACGTTGTGAGGAAGCAACCTCCTTCGCCGCTCACTGACCAGGTTCCACGCTGCACTAAAAACTCTTTCCGAGTACACACTGGAGGGGGGACAACTCAGGTAAAATAGAGCCAGTTTGTACAGGGGCTTCCAAACTGCCTTTTTTTCCTGCCAGTAACAATATGGACTGTCTGACATGTCTATTTGGATGGTGTCAGCAAAATAATCCTCCACCATTTTTTTAATTGTGACAGCATCCAATGCAGCGACAATAGACATGTCTGCAATGGTTGGCAGGTCCTTCAGTCCGGACCAGATGTTATCAGCATCCCCGCCAGCGGCTCTTTTAGGAAAACTGAGCTTTTTCCTCGCAGCCATAGATGTGGAAGAAAATGAGGGTGGAGCTGTTGGCATGTCACGGGCCTCTTCAGAGGACAATCTCCTGACCAGAAGGTCTTTTCACCGCTGTAGACTTGTGTCCGCCGGAAACAGAGACACAACATACGCTTTAAACCGAGGATCGAGCACGGTGGCCAGAATGTATTCCTCTGACTTTAAAAGAGTGACCACCCTCGGATCCTGGCAAAGCGTACGAAGGGCTTCATCCACAAGAGCTACATGCTTTTTTGGATCGCAATGCTTTACCAGCTCCTCCCTCACTTTCTCCAGCTGCTTCTGCAACAGCCTGATCAGGGGAATGACCTGACTCAAGCTGGCAGTGTCGGAACTGACTTCTCGTGTGGCAAGTTCAAACGGCTGGAGAACCTTGCACAACACGGAAATCAGTCTCCACTGCGCTTGACTGAGGCGCATCCCCACTCCTTTGCCTATGTCGTAGGTGGCTGTGTAGGCCTGAATGGCCTTTTGCTGCTCCTCCATCCTCTGCAGCATATAGAGGGTGGAGTTCCAGCGCGTCACAACCTCTTGTTTGAGGTGATGGCAGGGCAGGTTCATGCTTTTTTGATGTGCCTCTAGTCTGCGGTAGGCACTGGCTGAATGCCGAAAGTGTCCAGCAATTTTTGGCGCCACCGCAAGCATCTCCTGCACACCCCTGTCACTTTTGAGGTAATGCTGCACCACCAAATTAATGGTGTGTGCAAAACATGGGACGTGCTGGAAATTGCCCATATTTAATGCCCGCACAATGTTACTGGCATTGTCTGACACCACAAATCCCCATGAGAGTCTAAGTGGGGTAAGCCACTGGGAGATAATTTCCCTCAGTTTCTCTAATATGTTGTCAGCGTTGTGCCTCTTATTAAAGCCTGTAATACACAATGTTGCCTGCCTTTGCACGAGCAGCCATTTTGTAGATACTGCTACTGATGCAGCTGTTGCTGTTGCTGCGGAAGGCGATGCATCTACCCAGTGGGCTGTCACAGTCATATAGTCCTTCGTTTGCCCAGAACCACTTGTCCACATGTCCGTGGTTAAGTGGACAGTGGGTACAACCGCATTTTTCAGAGCACTGAGGACACTTGATCGTACTTCTCTGTACATTTTTGGTATCGCCTGCCTAGTGAAGTGGAATCTCGACGGGATTTGGTACCGGGGACACAATACCTCCATCAACCCTCTAAATCCCACTCCACTGATGGCGGACACCGGGCGCACGTCTAACACCAACATTGCAGTTACAGCCGCAGTTATACGCTTTGCAATAGGGTGACTACTATCGTATTTTGTGGTCATGGCAAACGACTGTTTGACGGTCAATTGTTTTGTGAAAGACTTAGCGGTCTTACGACTTCCCCTCTGGGAAGATGACCGACTAACAGCAGCAACAGCAGCAGTGGCAGTAGTAGGCGTACAGCTGCAGGATTCCTCGGATTAATCCCGTATTGGAGAGGACTCAGTCTGGCTGCTGACTTGGGCTGCAGGACTCAATCTGATGGAGATCGTGGAGGAAGTTGACGAGGAGGGTGTTGCTGGTGTGTATCCAACTGGACCACGAGATTTAGGTGTCCCTGTACCGATGACGGTCCTAGCCCCAGTTCCTGAACTAACCACTGAACTATGAAGGTTATTCAGGTGACGTATAAGGGAGGATGTCCCTAGGTGGGCAAGATCCTTACCCCTGCTTATTTGAGCTTTACATAAGCTACATATGGCCATACATTGGTTGTCCGGATTTGGATAAAAATAACTCCAGACCGAAGAGGTGCATTTTTTGGTCTTCTGACCAGGCATGATGATGGGCTTTTTCATCCCATGGACATCAGCTGTTTCCCCCCCTGGTGCCTCATTTACAATAACCACATCACCATCCTCATCATCAAGTTCCTCCACAGCGCCAGCTACATAATCAATAGCCTTCTCCCGAGCCACCTCTTCCCGTACAGTTATGGGATGGTCAGGCTTGACAACCACCAACACCCTTGGACTCGCCTTGGGGATTTGTGATAATTTCTCTTTAGAAGGCAGAGTTGTTTGCTGTTTTGTTGCTGACAGCATAACTCTCTTCAATTTTTTGTAGGGGGGGAGGAGGAGGAGGGCTAAGATCCTTGGGTGAAGATGGACCACTAGTCATGAACAAGGGCCAGGGCCTAAGCCGTTCCTTGCCACTACGTGTCGTAAATGGCATATTGCCAACTTTACGCGTTTCTCCTCAGATGATTTTAAGTTTCTCTTTTTGCTTTTTTTTGAGAACTTGGGCTTTTTGGATTTTACATGCCCTGTACTAGGAGATTGGGCATCGGGCTTGGAAGACGACGTTGATGGCATTTCATCGTCTATGTCATGACTAGTGGCAGCAGCTTCAGCATTAGGAGGAAGTGGGTCTTGATCTTTCCCTTTTTTATCCTCCAAATTTTTGCTCTCCATTATATGTAGCACAAGATACTGTAGAATGTGTGAACTTGGTAATATTGCAGTACCAATGGGCTTATACTGCAGGATTGGTTTGGCAAATTTTGTTGTAATTAAAAAAAAAATTAATTAGTTTTTTGTATTTTTTTTTTTATTAACTTTTTTTAAATTTTTTAAACACTTGGGAATATTGGGGAAATAACTATGCCCTTAGAAGCACCGAGCACGGGACATAGGACCACTGGACTGAACAGGACACAGCACACAGGACCCAGCAGCACCACTGAACTCAAAATTGACAGAGCACAGCACACAGCACCACTGGACTGATACTGCAGAACACGCTGGAACAAGCTCCCTCCCTCCATCAGAACTTCCCCTAATCTGTCCAGTTTCAAACGGGCTTTAAAAACCCACCTTTTTCGTAAAGCCTTCCAGTCTCCCACCTAATTACCTTACTTTTCTTCTGCCTCTTCCCCTTCATTACCCTTCCCCTATCCTCCATTCCTCCCTCTCTCCCCCGTGTCTTTCTGTCTGTCTACCTTACCCCTTAGATTGTACGCTCCTTTGAGCAGGGTCACCCCTCCTCCTGTCTCACCACTGTTAACTCTGCTCTCCAGCAACCTGGTCGTCCTCCTCGAGGACCCTCTTCCCCCTGCCCCCTCCCTCCTCTCCCTCCCGGGGTTCTCCCTATTATACGTGCCCTCCCTCTTGGGCTCCGTCGTACGCAGACCTTCCCCTCTCCCCTCCCCCGCCCTTGCTGTGCTTTGAGCTCACGGAGTTACTGTGCTTATTGTTTACTGTACTGTGCTGTCTCTCCTTGTATTGTAATTTCGTTTGTCCCTGTACGGCGCTACGGACACCTAGTGGCGCCTTATAAATAAAAATTAATAATAATAATAATAATAACACAGCAGAGCACAGCACAGCACAGAACTTAACAGCACAGCACGAGATCTACCAGAACAGAGGACCACCTAACACACCCTCCCTCTACCCTGATCAATGCCCATGTGAAGATGGCGGCGACTAGCGGGGAATTTATAGGATCCGAGTATCGCGAGATCCGACAACAGGATTATGACTCGGAGCCTCGCTTTCAAGTTTTCATTTGGCGCCAATAACCGGATCTGTCTCGGATCCGACTCGGATCGGCAACGTTCGGGTGGGTTTGGATTCAGGAAATCCGAGTGCACTCATCTCTAGAAATTAGTGCATCGTTTTAAAGAAAACAGTATACTCTTGTTTAATGTGCAGAAAAGAAAGACTGATACCAATGAAATATAACTGCATTCATTGCATTACAACACAATAAAATAAAAAGTCTAACGCTTACACATACAAAACAAAACATTCCCCAATAATACAATTTTTGCCCTAGCGCCGCCTTTTCGCTGGCATATCACTATGTTTTGGGCCACTCTCTACCCTCCCTCGCCCACCCCTGGTGCGATCAACTCTCCTTGGAGGAGTGCTATATGCCGATCTGCTTGGCGTACTAGCAGTACTGGTGGAGGCCGATGAAAAAGGTGCCGGCAAGCGGGCAATGAGTTCCTGCTGTAGTTGGCCTGCCAGCCGAATAACATTTGCATTCCCTTCGCGAACGGAGGAATGCAAGGCGTCCACAGACCCAGTCATTTGGGCCTGCTGCACGTTGGTTTGCTCCAAAGCGCTTGCCAGCCGGTTTATTCCAGCAGGGATTTGGCTATTGGAGCGGTGTATCCGCCTCAACTGGGCCGCGATTTGGGACATGTGCCGAGTTTGGCTGTCCATAAACTGACACTGCTGTACCTGAAAATGAGCTATGGATTGGGCCATTTCTCGCCGTGTATCCATCTGAGGAGCTGCAGCTTGTTGCTCGGATGACTGTTCCGCAGGGCCAGGTGCTTGTTCCTGGGGCGTAGACACGGGGACATCTACCATCTTTAAAGTGATGACTGTGTCTCCTTGTGGGTCATCAGTAGGTGACATCTACGCAGACTGGCGCTGGCCTTGCAGAGATGCTGAGGTTCCTGTGGTGAAATAACCAAGGTAAGTATATAGCAAATAACATATTTGTAAATTGCATTCTGGTCAATGTACCCAAAACAAAAACATTTAACAACTAAAGAATGGTTACCAATGTCTGTCTACCTTCAAGATTAGTTGTCCTCTGCGACCTGATGAAGGATGCTACTCATATGTTTTAGGAGTAAAATCTCATTTTGCCTATGCGTTACAGTGATGGGTTCAAAATGTAAAAAAAAATGTATGCTAACATTGAGGGTGTTTATATCAAAATGCTGCAAGACCGTGCTTTGGGGTAAGCGAATACTATTTTAGGTCTCCCTCTGTGTAGTACATGATGGGGGATATAGACTAAACTGCGAGTTTGAAAATGTGGAGATGTTGCCTATAGCAATCATATCATATAACAATCAGATTTTAGCTGACATTTTTAAGAACGCAATAAATAAATTATTTTAATAATCAGAGAGGTTGCTATAGGCAACATCTCTAGGTTTCCAAACCCTCAGTTTAGTAAATGTTGCCCTATGTTCTCATTGCAAACCATATAAAATGCACTAAATATAACATGGACACCAACATTTGTACACAAAAACATCCAAGTCCATTATTTCTCCCCCAAACAGAGAACACACACCTGCTTGCTCTTCAGAGCCAGAATCTCTTGCTGAAGGTGGAGGTGAAGACCTTGGACTGGGAGTAAACTGGCGTTCTGGCAAATCTGGTTGTATTAGACAAAGCATACAATGTATTTGCAGCAAAAAGCAATTTACAAAGAGAAATGTTTTTGAAAAAATGTGTTTGCAAATTTAAAAACAGTTCAAAATTTTTTTATTTCCCTTTACATACTGATTGTCTAAAAAAGGCACTTTTAAGAAAAAAACACATTTTTTAAAAAAAAAACATGTTTAAAATAAAAAAAGCACTTTTAAGAAAAAAAAACACTTTTAATATTGTTATTGTAAAAACGACAAATAACTCACCAACTCCTTGGGCAAACGAGGGTGAATCTGTGTCTTGCACATTAATTCCCTCCACAATTTCACGGGGCATTATCTGCCGCAGCTCCTCCCCATAACTGGTGTATTCAATGCGAAGAGGGGGGCCACCACCCGTGCGTCTTGTGGACCTCCTTTCCTGGGCCATCTTCTCTTTAAGCCTCCTCTTGATGTCTGAGAAGCGCTTGCGGCAGTGAGCCACTGTCCTCTTTAGTGGGCCCACTGCGTTCACAGCATCGCACACTCTCCCCCACAGTTGGTGACGCCGCCTTAGAGGAGTCCGCGCTGCCAGGTTCCCTAGGATGACCTCATAGCCGGGAACTATGTGGTGCACCAGAACACAATTTTCGTCGTGGGAGAATCGGACATTTCTCCCTGTCTTCGTCTTCCTGCCCTCTCCTGTCTCCTCAACCTCTCCCTCTCCCTCCTCTGCCCCCTCAACCTCCAGCTCCCTCTCCTCAGCCTGTTCTCCCCTCCTATCTCTGGACATAATGACAAATAAATGCCAAACACAGAAAGACTTACAAACACAAAGGACAAACTACACTAAATACAGACACACTCTCCAGACAGGCACACACAAGTAACACAGACAAAGGACAAGTCAAATACAAAAAATACAAGACAGAAAATAAAAGAGAAAATACCACAGGACTACTCACACTTCAATCAGATATCGCTCCACCAATCCACCAAACTCCAACTCTCACCAACTGTCACCAAAGCTCAAACCAACTAACTCCTCTCTCAAAACTCCTCAAAACCCTATCAGAGAAAAAAGTGTCAGGCCAGTGGTTTATATAGGGCTTGTGATGTCAAATCTCCTGACTTTGAAAATAGCCAATAGTAACAGGCCAGGAGACAGGTGTAATTTTCAAAAAAAACGCCTTTACACAAAAGCGCCGTAATTTCAAGCAAATGCGCCATGTTCTATTCAAATCCTAACAACTACTGGCGTCCACCATGTAAACACCTTACTCCTTAAAGTGCGAAGGCAAGCCAGTAGCATATGCTGTATGCATCTGTGTTGCTCACCGTGCACCGCACCGATTCTCCCTGATTTAAGATCACCTTCCACAGCATGCTACACTTCCAACCTGCATAGTGTATGCCACCAACACTAGTCAAAAAAGGAGCAATGAACCTAAAACCGCTATGTAGTCACTGCCCAACTAGCAACTACAGATCTTCTACATCATACACAGTGCACAACTGGACAAAACAATGCAGTATAAGCACACAATATAGAGGCGAACAGTAAAGCAGTAATTAAACAATCAAGAAGTAAATCGCCTCAGGCTACCTTTTATGGGGACTTGACTTGTGGCCACAGGATTGGAGCTTGGCTACTGGTGCTCACAGGCCTATGTTCTGTTTACTGATGCTCCCAAGCTTATAGCCTGATTACTGGTGGCCACAGGCCTAAGGCCTGAATGAACATGCCTAATGCCCAAATCTGTGCCAATTGCACAAATCTTTAAGATGCAGACACAAGGCCTGGACTATATTCGACTGAAGGCTTTATCTGGTTCTGGCAACTTTCATAGCCAGCAAGGGGGAGCCATGATTATGAGCCCTTTGCTTTCCCACTGCTGTCTTCTATGGTCCGACAACTGTATTCTTCATTGAGTCCAGCGCCTCTTGTCTTTACTCGCTGGCCACTGCCATCCTTATAAATCTATCACTGTTGTCTGCCTTGATCCACCCTCGCTTTTCTCTGGAGTTCTTTTATTTTTGTCTCTGCCACTGGCAAAAGCTAAATATAAACATTGAAAATATCCTCAGAAACAAGGGGTGAGCGGGGTTGAATTTTTGAAATCCGAACACCCCCGCCACCTTAACAACATTATGGGCCCCCGGGCAAAGCAGTGCAGCGGGGCCCCTACCTCTATATATGTGTATCATATATATATATATATATATATATATATATATATATATATATATATATATATATATATATATATATTTATTTATATATATATATAAATATATATAAATAAATATATATATATATATATAAATATATATATGATACACATATATAGAGGTAGGGGCCCCGCTGCACTGCTTTGCCCGGGGGCCCATAATGTTGTTAAGGTGGCCCTGCTTCTCACACACACACACACAAAAACACACACACACACACACACAGTATAGCAGGGACCCCCTTCTCACACACACACACAGTATAGCAGGGCCCCCCCACTTCTCTCACACACACACAGTATAGCAGGGACCCCCTTCTCTCTCACACACACGTACACGTAGCAGCAGCCCCCCCTCTTCCCTCACACTTGCCTTACAGGAGCTGCAGGAAAATTCTGTCTTCTCACATGGGACGCACCTGTTACATGGTGCACGTCCCTTGTGACATCTAGCATTACAGGGATTGGAAGAGCGAGGGAGGGAAGGACCTATAGATCTGCGGCCACAGAGGAAGCACAAGCCACCCGGCACCACACTGACCCCTCCCCCCGGCCGACACCCGGTCCGAGGAGGGGGGGGGGGGCTTGGAATAAATCTTTTTTTTTTTTTTTTCTTTCTTTCTTTAAACTCCCCCAAACAAACATCAGGCGGCCTCCTGTGGCCACCAGCGGTAGTCTCTATGGCCAATCCGCCCCTGGGTACAGCCGTATAACTCCAGCGAATTTGAACATCTGTTCCGGACTGGAGGACCTGCCAGCTATTGCAGACATGTCTACTGTCGCTGCATTGGATGCTGTCACAATTGAAAAAATGGTGGAGGATTACTTTGGTGACAGCATCCAAGTAGACATGTCAGACAGTCCTTACTTGTACTGGCAGGAAAAAAAGGCAGTTTGGAAGCCCCTGTACAAACTGGCTCTATTTTACCTGAGTTGTCCCCCCTCCAGTGTGTACTCCGAAAGAGTTTTTAGTGCAGCGGGGAACCTGGTCAGTGAGCGGCAAAGGAGGCTGCTTCCGCAAAATGTGGAGAAGATGATGTTCATTAAAAGGAATTATCAATTCTTCAATGAAGACCAGCAATGGCCTCCAGAGACTACAGAGGGACTGGTGATTGTGGAGTCCAGCGGGGACGAATTGATAATGTGTGAGGATGAGGAAGTACACACTGAAGGGGGCGAAGAATCAGAGGATGAGGATGAGGACGACATCTGGCCTCAGTAGAGCCAGTTTACTTTGTACAGGGAGAGATGAATTGCTTTTTTTGTGTGGGGGCCCAAACAAACCAATCATTTCAGCCACAGTTTTTTGGTAGGCCCTGTCGCTGAAATGATTGGTTTGTTAAAGTGTGCATGTCCTTTTTCCGCAACATAAGGGTGGGTGGGAGGGCCCAAGGACAATTCCATCTTGCACCTCTTTTTTTTCTTTGCCAGCTCGTTTTGTGGGGGTCCAAATGAACCAATCATTTCAGCCACAGTTTTGTAGGCCCTGTCGCTGAAATGATTGGTTTGTTAAAGTGCGCATGTCCTATTTCACCAACATAAGGGTGGGTGGGAGGGCCCAAGGACAATTCCATCTTGCACCTCTTTTTTTGGCATTATGTGCTCTTTGGGGCCTAGTTTTTCAAACTGCCATCCTGTCTGCCACTGCAGTGCCACGTGTTTGTGCAGCCCACTTGTGTCGCTTAGCTTAGTCATCCAGCTACCTCGGTGCAACCTTTTGGCCTAAAAACAATATTGTGAGGGGTGAGGTGTTCAGAATAGACTGGAAATGAGTGGAAATGAATGTTGTTGAGGTTAATAATAGCGTAGGAGTGGGAAAAAAAAATAATCTGGATTTTAGCAGTTTTTATGCTTTTTAAAAAAAAAATCAGAACCCAAAACCTTGAGGGGGGTGTTTTGGCAAAACCCATTAGAACCCAAAACCTGAAGGTAATCAGAACCCAGAACCCAAAACCCAAAACGCGAAAAGTAGCCGGTGCACATCCCTATCAGAAACTCTAATAGGCATGCCATGGTGGCCTCTGATTGGACCAAAACAAATCTTCGCTTGGTCCAGAACTGGATGAAGATACCTGTTCCTGACATTGATGAGCTGGTAAGTGGAGATCTTCCGCTGGGCACCTCTTCACAGTACATATCTTCAAAAAAATCCTGCTGGTTAATACATTTTACAAATGTAAATACATGAATTATACTTAAAGAACTGCCATACCAGTGACCATTCACTGCCACTCACCATGGTGTTATGTATAAAACTTCTTGCAACAAAATGACCAATGCAATTAATTGCTGAAATCTTTGCACGTGGAGTGTACAATTATGGCTTGATGAATTTATGGACTTTATATATTACATTTAGTTTCATACATTTCTGCCATGAACTACTCATCACCTATAGTGCCTGTATCAAATCTGGCCAATCATGATGGCTTATACTACAACATACTGTGGTCTTGTTTTCCAGTTCTACCCCCATCTACCTAACTCCTAACCACCATTTGTGTTACATGTTAACTTGGGGATGAGAGCTGAGAAGGATGTGTTTAAAAGGAATTTTACTTCACTCAACACAACTCCCCCCATCAGCCAGAGCAAACGTCTGCTTCTACGGAAAAGCTCACATCTTGTTATAAACCTGTGCAGTTTAGTAGAATTAATGACGCATGGGGATTTTGCACTATGTCTAGTCTGTTTTGTGCTTATTAAATGACCTTTAGAAAATTCTCTAGTACTTTAATTACTACTGAAACTTAGACCATCAAAATATCAGTTATTAGGAAGATTTAAGAAATGGGAAGTACAAAAAGCAGAGTTTATTGAGAGAAATTCATAGTAGAAGCAGTTTCAGTATTCCATATCAGTGATACATAATATGGGCAACATGCACAAACTTTATACTCTGTGCTCTATATGAGCATTCCAAAGGTATTGTAACATTAACAAACCCAGTGTGACAGCATATTTATCTCAGGGCACAGAATGCCATATGCCCACACATCAAACAGTGTGGGAACAGACGTTGTTAGCTGAGCAGCAGTACCGAGATCCTGTTCACACCCTTCCTGTATGCAGTCCCTAAGCAGGGGCTATTATTTTCCCAACAGGCTTGTGATTTCTACTCTTCCATTCCCTGCCGCCGTCTCTGCTTCCAGTCTCTGGGGAGGGAGGCCTGGGCACTTGTCCTGCTGTCAGCCTGCAGTTCCTTATTGTTTTCTAAGTAAGGTGTAGATAGTGAGCCAGACAGTTGTTCCCTGGCACCCAGATAAGACTCACAAAAAACGTTTTTTTTTTCTTATGTGTGTGAGTAATGGGGAAAAAGTAAAATGCTTTATCTTTGCATTTTTTTTGCACAAACATTTGATGAGATTATTGATACGAGAGGGAATGTGGTAGCCACATGTTGTGCTTTAATTAGACCAATATAACATTTATTCATAAATCTGATTAACAAGAACCTTGAAGTTGGCATGCTGTGAGCCTCCTGTGGGTGTTCGTTGTCATATATTTATTTTTACATAAGTGATGTAAACACTGTGGATGCAAATATGAGAGTAGATGAGGACTGGCTCACCACAAGTTACAAAATAGAGCATGTTAGAGGATTGAACTGAAGTAAAAGGCTCTAGAAATTCCTTAGCTATGCCACTTTTGTTTATTCTCCGCCTCTGTACTTTATGTTTTTATAATTGTTCTTTAACCTAAGTCAACATGAATTTTAACTGCATAAATATACACTGACTAAGCCTTCTTGTGGGACTGTAACAGTAAAAACAGTTATTACAGTTTTCATCATACATGCCAACTGTTAAGTCACGTGACATTGTCGCGCCCCCACTATATAATGCCGAAATTCACGGCATTGAATGGAGGGGACGGAGCTTAATGACGCGATAAAGCCCCACCCCCTCCATTCACTGTCGTGAATTTCGGCAAATGCAGGTGCTTTACCTACTCTTCCGGGAGTCCGTGAGGACTCCCCGAAATTCTGGAGCCTCCCGGGAATTCCGGGAGTGTAGGCAAGTACGGCATTTATATCAACTATCTATAATATATTTTAAATAAACATATTATTTTAACAGATTCAAACAGCAAAACCATAGTTAATATTTTAAATGTGTTGAGGCATGGTTCTCCAAATTACAGAAATACACCTCGTCTGGAAATATCCAAGTCCCAATCATTATAGATAATAAATCCCATAACTGCATTTTCTTCTCTGTTGTAGCCAACTAGTCTAAGACATAACCATACGGCTCTTATGTGGACATACAAAAGGCAACTGGTGTCTCTTGCACTCACTTTTAAATTTGATTCTCAAAAATAACCTGACACATTTGCTATTACTTATTATCTTGCATTGGTGTTTTAACTGAGCATATGGGTCTGAAGTTTAGTAACAGGTAATGATTTTTGTTTAACTTTTATAAATATTTTTCTTCAATCCATTATTTGATAAAGGTCAATTATGAACTACAAATTTGGAAAATTGCAGCATAAATGCTCTGCTGATGTCATGGATTATGTTTTACAGTGAACCTTGTGAATCATGGGACCTGATTTCTGCATTTTTTGGGTGGCAGAAGTTTACACTGGCTGATGACAGGCGTTGGACAGATCAACGGTCTTCCTTACTAACTGTGGTTTAGGTATGGTTGCTAACCTACTTTTAAAGCTATTTCATTTTAACAAGACAAGATTATTTAAATAAGATTATGGGGTGGAGAATATGCATTTAAGGAAATATTCCCAGCTTTGCACAGTTTTTATCTTCCAGCAAAAGGCCAGGAATTGTTGCGTCTCATTCCTATCTTGATAATGGGATAAATTATTAATCTTACACTCGCATTTCTACATGAAAGTACATTTGTAGGTGTACAAAATTACAAAAACAAACATGTATAGATGAGGATAAATGAACAGACTTGTATTATATAAGGGAATAAACGTTTACCATACTTCATGCATGCAGCATCCCCAACATAACCACTGTTTGTTTACATATGTCAGTCCACCAAACTCAAGTGGAGGATGGTGTCAATATTGTTTTGTTGTTGGTCTGCTCCCAGTCTGTTTGTTTCCCTGGTTTGTCTCCCACTATACAAAAACCTGCATTGTCACTTTTTGTTTCCTCTGTCTCCATAGTTTCCTCTGTACATTTTAAATCTGTAGAGTCTATCCATTGTATAATTGGTATCCATTTCAGAGTCAATAAAAACACACACAGATAGTCTACACACAAGCACTTGTCAGTGTCTTGATCACTATCACTCACCCAAAATTGTATTTCTCACTGCATTAATATGATATAGAATAACTTTGTATAACTTTCTGTAAAAAAAATTATAAATCACAAGATCTTGTAATTATTTACTTAATTAAATCCTCCAACAAGTGAAAGAACTATTGATCTGTGGGCCCCGATGCAGGGAAGCGGGGACGAGAAAACCGGGGCCCACAGCTTGCTAGTTCCCTGTGCAGCTGCTCCCGTTATCTCCATGGGCCCCAGTGCACCGCATCTGCTTCACCAGTGGTAGTTCTACCACTGCCCCCAACTTCTCAGGACTTCATTTACAACACACACTGGATTTTCAGTGCATTTCGCCTTGGTTTTGCACTACTGTGCTCAGGTGGTCTTCCCAGTGCACAATGAGGTTCGTACCTACTGACAACTCTGAAGAGGTGCACCGTGCTAAGTGCACAGTGCAACTATTTAGCAGTGAATGCCCTCACTCTGCCCAACTTTTCCAAATTGTCGATGCAAACTTTTGCTACTCTGCAAACACTGCCATCTTGCTCCGCAAATCTATGCCCTTTGGTAGAAATCTAGCTGCAGATGCTCAAATCTCATAGCACCAACAAAGAGATCATTTTGCGTTTCCTAAAATAGGCCCACTGCTTTTACAAAAAATACATTATTGTTTTACTAATGGAATCTCCTTTTTTCAAGTCCTGTATCTGGGAAAATTGTTAAATCAAATAAAACTTTATATAACTCACTAATTAATTAATACTGCTGTACTAGGAGGCTTCCTAAACACAATGGGGAGCAAGAAAGAAAAGAATGTACAGCACTGAATGACTAATCAATAGCCTTTGATTTTAGATATATAAAAAACATTTGCTAGTCAGGTGCTAGATAAGTAACTGCTTTGGCATAGGTAGTAGTAAAATATGGCAATAAGCAACCTGGATATGTTGAACTACTATATCTACTTCAATGAGGCCATAGTCATAGAACTCACTATTGTACCTGACTCCAAACACCAATGGCACTCCTGTTTCCTGCCCCAATTCACAGTGGCAGTTGCAACTTCTCTAAGGTAATATACATTTTCTGCTGATGATTTTACTTTATAATACCACCATGCCACTGACATGCTCTACCACAAAAGACCTGTTAGGCACTGTGAGAGGTACTCCCTGCCTTTGGTCTGATTGGATAATGAAGTTATTGCTGCTCTTTCAACAGGTTCTGCACCAGAGAGGTATCTATAACAGCTTTATAATCCAGTAAGAGAACATGTGTTATATCTGCTACTGTAACCAGACCACCCAGCTTGATCACTGGTGGTAATCAGCGCCAGAAAACGATGCAAAGGTGACATCTTAGAAATTCTGTCCCCTGGGGTTCTATAATATAGTGGACAATTGGGAACAGTATTCTACTGGTGCTGTATTATATGTTAAACATCTGGGGGCTATGATACATGTTGTTCAATGTGAATGTATTATCTATAATTGAGGTGGGGGATTTACTACCCTTAGCAATTGGGATTTTATTGTGCTATTATCCATTGTGTAGGGAGAATCATAGAATTGGCCCTTGTTGGACTCAGAAAAGGTCAGTTTGTCACTAGCTTGATCGTATTGACTGTGCGTGCCACTATTTGCATTTACATACCCTCAACGTTTTCTGAAGCCAAACCATAAGTGTGCCACTTGGAGCAAGGACATGTTTAAGCTTCACACAGGGAGTTATTTTACCTAGAAACTGATCTGGGTTTATCTATAATATTGCTTAATAAAACAATCTTTGATTGTGTTATATGCTATTATTGGGGTTTGACCAGGGGTTTGGGAGTTTATACATGTTAAATCACTTCCGTACCCATGGGTGGGCTAAATGTTTCTATTTATGTATTCCTAAATGCTTATTCCTTTGCAGATGGAGCAGGGTGTATTGCAGTGAATGGCACAAAGAATGGCACAAAGAATTTCCATAGCTAAACACAGCTAAGTTAAACACATAACTATTATTAGACATGCCAAAGATTCTCCATTTAATCCTTAGCTGTGGCATATTTTTATTGTGGATGTTAACCCCCAAAAAATGATTGCAAAAGAACCCGTTTGCCCTTAAATAGCAAAACCATGATTGTTAAGGCAACTAATGCACCAAAGCTACTCACAGCCAGAGAGCCTTAGATTCCTGCCTTCCACTGCTGCAATGAACAGGATGATTTCAGATGTAATTAACACTATTGCTGAAGTGTTGATTAATAATGCTAACCACGCTCACTGTTTCAGCTGTACACAAATGGAGCTTATATATAGTTGGACACACATCAATGTTTTTTTAAGTAAGATACGCATTTCTGTACTGCACATGGAATTTTTGTAGGCAGGCAGAGGTGGGCAAGCATAAGCAGAGTACAGTAAGGGCGTGGATAGACCTGGATGAATTCCCAGATACACATTTTGCAGGTACTGAAGCGTTAGTTTATGTGATAATGATGATGACTATCAGCAGCATTATCAAGCAGCTTCTGATTGGCTGCTTGTATATTGACCCCTCCTTCTGGTTCTTAAATCTTTAGCGATGTGGTTATATTACATCAAGCCGCGTTCATCTTTTCACAGTGCTTAAATTACATTTCTATTTGGAATACTGCAGGAAAAACTATACATGTGGAGTATTTAATTACATTTTATATTGAAAATGCAACTTTCACATTTATTAATAACTGTCAGGACAATATTATTGCTTGTGTATATGATGCTTCGTTACATTATTACATTGTGTAAGGTAATGTGACTTTAGTATTTACTACTAACACTATCAAACAACATCTCTACGCTATACTCATGTTATGATTATGATGCCTTAGTCAGTATTAGCACAGGCTTACCTAGGGCGCGGAGTCTAACGGCCTTCCGGTCTTCACCAAGAACCACCGCAAGGTAGTGTGGACTTTGCTGCCGAAGAACCGCAGGTCGCGGCCCCCAGAATAGCCTACTGACGTAAGGGAGAAAGTTCTAAGTGATGGTAGGCAGACAAGAAAATAGACAATGCGGTGCAAGTACAGGCACTAACCGTTAATTCCAGGCGTGGTAGGTCTGGAACAGTAACCGGTAGATGCACGGAGCCAATGGGTGCGTGGCAGGATTTGGGTCCAGAGAGACGACCGGTTCAGTACACTGGTGATATCAGATATACGGTACCAGAGGGAAATCCAGAGAATAGTTGGTAACACAGCCGAGTCGGTACACAGAAGGTATCAGGTATACGGTGCCAGAGGGAGATCCAGAGAATAGTTGGTAACACAGCCGAGTCGGCACACAGAAGATCAGGTATACGGTGCCAGAGGGAGATCCAGAGAATAGTTGGTAACACAGCCAAGTCGGTACACAGGAGATAGTCCAGTTGCGTAGTGCCAGGGATAAGCCAAAGAATAGTCAGGTCACAGCCAGGTAGGTACACAGGAGTAGGAGGAATAGAGGGATACACAGGGAGCAGGTTCACAGGAGTCAGGACACAGGAACTGTAGCCAGGAACAGGAAACACATTGCTCTGACACAGGCAGCGTGTCAGAGCAGGGGAGATATAGGAGTTTGAATTCCCCGCCCAGGAGTCACATGATCGGCAGCAGGGAGAACCCGGAAGTGCGGCAGCGCTAACAGAAGAAGCGCTGAACAGATCGGACACCGCTGTCAGATCACGCTGACAGCGCAGCGGAACAGGAACAAGGTAAGTTCCTAACAGTACCCCCCCCCCCCCCTTTCAGGGGTTGCCTCCGGACAACCTAGAAGGCTTTTGAGGGAACTTGGTATGGAATTTCTTCAACAAACTCGGAGCATGAAGGTCTCGTGCAGGAATCCAAGAACGCTCTTCAGGACCGTAACCTTTCTAGTCAACCAGGAACTGCAAGGAACCTCTGGAAATCCGAGAATCTAGAATCTCCTTCACCTCAAATTCCTGATCTGGTGCAGAAATAGCAGCAGGAGGTCTTCTTGAAGAGAAGAATTTGTTAATAACAAGTGGTTTGAGAAGGGAAATGTGGAAGACATTGGGAATCCTCAAGGTAGGGGGTAATTTTAATCTAAAGGCCACCGGATTAATGACCTCAATGATCTTGAAGGGACCGAAAAATCGGGGAGCGAATTTCCTAGAAGGGACCAACAAGCGAAGATTCTTCGTAGACAACCATACTTTGTCACCAGGAGTAAGTAGTGGAGACGGTCTTCTTCTTTTGTCAAATGCTCTTTTACTGATGGCAGAGGTGTGAAGTAATTTGCGTTTGATAAGATCCCACCTAGACGAGAAGTCCGATAGAAGGGAATCAACTGCAGGAACCCCAGAAGCGGTTAACTCTTTGAAGGGTGGAACTTTAGGATGAAATCCCTGAAGAGCAAAAAAGGGAGAAGTGGAGTTAGAGTCGTGTGAATTATTATTGTGAGCGAATTCTGCCCAAGGTAATAAATCAACCCAATCATCATGTTTAGCTGAAATGAAACATCTGAGGAATTTCTCCAATTCTTGATTCGTCCTTTCAGTGAGACCATTACTTTGAGGATGATATGCAGAAGAGAAATTTAACTTAATTCCACAAAGACGAGAAAAGGCCCTCCAAAATCTTGCCACGAACTGAGTTCCTCGATCAGAAACGATAATATCTGGACAGCCATGTAGGCGGAAAATTTCTTTAATGAAGAGTTGAGCCAGAATAGGAGCAGAAGGGAGACCTTTTAATGCCACAAAATGAGCGGCTCGGGAAAGGCGATCCGTGACCACCCACACTACTGAGAACCCTCTGGAGGAGGGTAAATCTGTGATAAAATCCATGGAAAGATGACTCCAAGGTCGATCCGGAATTGGCAGAGGCTGCAGCAGACCGTATGGAGCTTGACGAGGAACTTTATTTTGAGCACAAGTGGAACACGCCGTCACAAACTGTCGAACGTCCGAACGGATAGCCGGCCACCAATAACTACGGGAGATAAATTCCAAGGTCGTCTTTATACCGGCATGACCAGAAAAACGGGAGGCATGAGCCCATTTAAGGAGTTTAGTTTGGAGATGTGGAGGAACCAAAGTCTTCCCGTGAGGAATGATCAAACGAGTAGGAGTAGTAGCCAAAATACATTCTGGATCTAGAATAGACCTAACACTCTCTTCTTCGGTATCCATAGAATCAAATGAACGAGAGAGAGCATCAGCCTTCTTGTTTTTGGACCCTGGTCTGAAGGTAATGATCATATTGAATCGTGAAAAAAATAAAGACCATCTGGCCTGACGGGGATTGAGGCAGGATGCAGTTTGTAAATAAAGCAGGTTCTTGTGATCCGTAAAAATAGTAACAGGAAATCTGGCTCCCACCAAATGATGTTTCCAAGCTTCCAAGGCCAATTTGATAGCAAGTAGTTCTCTGTCTCCAATGCCGTAGTTTTTTTCGGTGGGTGAGAATTTACGAGAAAAGAAGCCACAGGGAGAAAATTTTCCAGTAAAATTCTTCTGAGACAAAATAGCTCCCACTCCAGCGGAGGATGCATCAACTTCGAGAAAAAAGGGGAAGGAAGAATCTGGCTGTTGAAGAATAGGTGCCGATATGAAGGCTTCTTTAAGATACTTGAAGGCCTCTACCGCCTCTGGTGGCCAGGTCTTAGCGTTGGCAGATTTCTTGGTCAAGGAAGTGATGGGTGCAATAACAGACGAAAACCCTTTGATAAAGTGGCGGTAATAATTAGAAAACCCAATAAAACGCTGGATGGCCTTAAGTCCAACCGGTTGGGGCCAATCAGAAATCGCCTTTAATTTCTCAGGGTCCATACGTAATCCGGAGCCAGAAACCACGTGACCAAGAAAAGGAAGATGCGTTTTTTCAAAGACACACTTGTCCACATTACAGTATAGATGATGTGACCGTAGGCGTTGAAGAATCAAGGAGACATGATGGCGATGAGTAATAATATCAGGTGAAAAAATAAGAATATCGTCTAGGTAGATGACAACAAATTGATACAGGAAATCCTGAAAAACTTCGTTAATGAAATTTTGAAAAACCGCAGGAGCGTTACAAAGTCCAAATGGCATGACAAGATACTCAAAATGCCCATCGTGCGTATTGAACGCCGTCTTCCATTCGTCCCCTTGTTTAATACGGATAAGGTTGTAGGCCCCTTTCAAATCCAGTTTAGAAAAAATTGAAGCTCCCTTGATCCTATCAAAGAGTTCAGAGATCAATGGTAAGGGGTACCTATTCTTTTTCGTTATGGCGTTGAGGCCACGGTAGTCTATGCAAGGACGCAATCCGCCGTCCTTCTTTTTTACGAAAAAGAAACCTGCTCCTGCTGGTGACGAGGATTTCCGGATAAAACCCCTGTTTAAATTCTCCTTAATATATAGGGACATGGCATCTGATTCGGGTAGAGATAATGGAAATACCCGTCCTCTGGGTGGTATCTTATCCGGCAACAATTCAATGGAGCAATCCCAAGGTCTATGAGGGGGTAACTTGGAAGCCTCCTTTTCACAAAAGACGTCAGAAATCGAATGATATTGAGGAGGAATACCGGAGGATGTTGGAAGACAGCCCATAGCGGGTCTATGAATCCTGGGAAGACATCGGGAATGACACTCTGAACCCCATGCAAGGACTTCCGGTTTCTGCCAATCTAAAGTGGGGGAGTGAAGTCTGAGCCAAGGTAAGCCTAAGATCAACGGGTTGATAGCCTCTGAAATGACTAGGAAGGAGATTTCCTCAGTGTGTAGGGCTCCAATGCATAGAGAAATGTTGACAGTTCTGTTCTTAATGGATCCTCCAATGATACGACTGCCATCTATAGCTGTAACGGCAATAGGTGGATCTAAGGGTTGCCTAGGCAATGACAACCGCTCTACAATGTCAGCTCGTAAAAAGTTCCCCGCTGCACCGGAGTCAATAAGCGCTGGAAGAGACAATTGTTTATCAGTATATTGCAGAAGAACTTGGATAGAAAAACTAGAATCCATAGGGGAGAGAATGTTCATACCTAACTTAGTCTCTCCGTCATCAGTTAGGTCCGATCGTTTCCCGGCCGCTTCCCACATTGACTCAGGACATGACTGGGTTCCCCGCAATAAAGGCATAAACGATTCTTGAACCGCCTCTCTCTTTCCTCCTGGGATAAACGTGCTCTTCCCAACTGCATAGGCTCTTCCTCCGGTGTTATAGGACTTTGGAAGCGAGGAGCCAAACGGAAAGTAGATCGACGGGAACTCTCTCTCTCCTGAGTGCGTTCACGGAAACGTATATCAATCTGGTTACAGAGAGAGATCAAACCATCCAGGGTAGTGGGTAACTCTCGGGCCGCTAGCTCGTCCTTAATACGATCGGACAAGCCTTGCCAAAATGTGGCCACTAAAGCTTCATTGTTCCAACGAAGTTCGGCCACCATGGTGCGAAATTGAAGGGCGTACTGGCCCAGAGTAAGGGTACCCTGGCGCAGACGGAGGAGTCCAGAAGCTGCACTGGAGACTCGTCCGGGTTCATCAAAGATGCGTCTGAAGGTTTCCAGGAAAGTGGCACAATTATGGAGGATGGGGTCATCATGTTCCCAGAGAGGAGAAGCCCAGGCAAGCGCTTGACCAGACAATAAGGAAATAATATAAGCGACTTTAGTTTTCTGTGTAGGAAAGTTTCCAGGCAAAAGTTCAAATTGAATAGTACACTGGTTCAAGAAGCCTCGGCATTCCTTGGGATCCCCATTGAACTTGGGTGGGTTAGGTATGCGGAGTTGAGAGGTTGTGGGAGCAGATACAGCCGAACTGCTTGGAGCGGGGGCAGGTTGTGGGGCCGGAGCAGGTGGAGGATTAGGAGCTGCCACCTGAACTGCTTGGAGCGTATCCAACCTGTTAGACAGAGTCTGCAGAATCTGTAATAACTGTTCTTGATTTTTCCCCTGTTCTTCAACCTGAGCCGCTAAGTTATCCAGTAGTACTCTCGCAGTGGGATTCCCTGTCGCTTCCATCAGTTAGATGAGGGGTCAGAGCAAACTGTTACGATTATGATGCCTTAGTCAGTATTAGCACAGGCTTACCTAGGGCGCGGAGTCTAACGGCCTTCCGGTCTTCACCAAGAACCACCGCAAGGTAGTGTGGACTTTGCTGCCGAAGAACCGCAGGTCGCGGCCCCCAGATTAGCCTACTGACGTAAGGGAGAAAGTTCTAAGTGATGGCAGGCAGACAAGAAAATAGACAATGCGGTGCAAGTACAGGCACTAACCGTTAATTCCAGGCGTGGTAGGTCTGGAACAGTAACCGGTAGATGCACGGAGCCAATGGGTGCGTGGCAGGATTTGGGTCCAGAGAGACGACCGGTTCAGTACACTGGTGATATCAGATATACGATACCAGAGGGAAATCCAGAGAATAGTTGGTAACACAGCCGAGTCAGTACACAGAAGGTATCAGGTATACGGTGCCAGAGGGAGATCCAGAGAATAGTTGGTAACACAGCCGAGTCGGTACACAGAAGATCAGGTATACGGTGCCAGAGGGAGATCCAGAGAATAGTTGGTAACACAGCCGAGTCGGTACACAGGAGATAGTCCAGTTGCGTAGTGCCAGGGATAAGCCAAAGAATAGTCAGGTCACAGCCAGGTAGGTACACAGGAGTAAGAGGAATAGAGGGATACACAGGGAGCAGGTTCACAGGAGTCAGGACACAGGAACTGTAGCCAGGAACAGGAAACACATTGCTCTGACACAGGCAGCGTGTCAGAGCAGGGGAGATATAGGAGTTTGAATTCCCTGCCCAGGAGTCACATGATCGGCAGCAGGGAGAACCCGGAAGTGCGGCAGCGCTAACAGAAGAAGCGCTGAACAGATCGGACACCGCTGTCAGATCACGCTGACAGCGCAGCGGAACGGGAACAAGGTAAGTTCCTAACAACTCAGGTGTATTATTGTTAGGTTTTGGGTATCCGCAAGGGTTGCCCTTTATATTTGTTATTCTATTTATATGAGGATGAGTTTACAATTCACTACTATGCCTCCAAATACAATTTTCAGGTTAGATTGCGTATAATGTATTAAAGTGACTTTTACTCTAATAATGTGCTCCTAACTATCTTGCTACTCTTAATAAGTATTTCTATTTCAAATTAGCTACCTTAAGTATTTAATGTTCCTCATACCTACTCCAATGACTTAAGGATATAGCTGCTTTCCAGTGGCATAATTGTTTTCTAATATATCTAAGGGGTCAGACATGAGATTTTGTTGTAGTTCAGGGTTTTGCTCTATTCTAGTTAGTTTGTTGTATTAAATTCGTTAATAAATCTTTATTTTTACAACAATCAGGTTGTCACGGGCACTAGGAGGCTTTACCCAGTATCACCCGCTGATGGTCTTATCAGAGCAGTAGAGTTGGTATATGATACTCTGATGGCAGGGTGATAATGGAACTGGAAACAGCAGATGGTTAGAGAATGCTCAGAATGTCTATGACTAGCAGCACTGGTAAACAATAGGTAACTGAACACGAGGATCTGGATGGACAAGGACACGTGAGGGTAGTCAGTGGTCTGCGCACGGCAAGTTGTACCACTGCTATAGTGAGAAGAATGTCCAGGAGTAATAAGGAGGTGGAAGTCAGCAGTCTGCGTATAGCAAGTTGTACCACTGTCTGTAGTGAAGGAATGGAATCCAGGTGAAGGTAACAGGGAAGTCAGTGGTCTGCGAGTAGCAAGTTGTACCACTGCTTATGTGAGAGGATATATGCAACTGGTGACACAGGGAAACAGGAATCAGTAGTCTGCCTCTAGCAAGTTGTACCACTGAATATATATGTGAGGAAGGACACGAGGAGATAAATGCTATGCAGGGTCTACACGGGTACACTGAACTTGATCCCACGTTGAACTGCACACAATGATAATAATGAATGAACAGCACTGCACAGATAAACAAAGTCACTCAAATAGTCCAGCAAAAGGAAACACAGTCAATAATAGCAATAGTCTCAGAGGATGGAAACTCCGGAGAAGAACAACTCAGTCCAGATGGATATGCAATACACCAGCACAGTCAATGAGAAGTATGCATACCGTGGTTCAGATGAGCAGGCTGTTAGAGATAGCTGCAGGGATACCTGAGCGGCCGGGAACAGACGAGATGCGAAGTCCTTGCAGAATGGAAGCGGCAAGTAGGTGCAGCGCACTGTAGGTAGGCCAGCAAGGATGACAAATACTCAGGAAGCAGTAGTATATTGAATAGAACAGCAGGAGACCACGGGAGAGTTGAAGCGATGTAGCAAAGCTGGAAGCCGAGGAGCGTAGAATCGATGCAACAGGCAGGTTGACACAAATGGACACACTGTAGAAGCAGTAGGCAGCGGGTCAGCTGACGGCAGGTAGAATGCAGACTGGAGCGCTGAGACGAGCAGACTCTGTAGACACGCTGAAGTAGCGAACAGGAATCAGCTGGAACAGTAGCGATGTAACTCAGGAGAGTTTGCAGTAATCTGTAACTGTAGATACACGGAGGCAGCGGATAGGAATCAGCTGCTGGAGTCACGATGAAACACAGGAGAGTTTGCAGTAATCTGTAGCTGTAGATACACGGAGGCAGCGGATAGGAATCAGCTGCTGGAGTCACGAAGAAACACAGGAGAGTTTGCAGTAATCTGTAGCTGTAGGTACACGGAGGCAGCGGATAGGAATCAGCTGCTGGAGACACTAGGAACATGAGGAATAGAAGTGGTCTGGAAACCACAAACGGCAAACAGGAATCAGCATCAGCTGAACACACGAGCAGGCACTGGAACACCTTCAGAGACTCATGAGGAATGAGACTCCAAGATCAGGCAACGTGGTATCGACCACAGGTGCTTAATATAGGGAGTGTTGCCTGATCAGCCAATTAAGTTAAAGGAACAGAACTGAAGGTTAAAAGGGACTGCACATGCGCAGTACCTCATAATAATGGATGGACACGGTTCCTAGCTACCTTAGAAGTAACACTCACAGTCCGGTGAGTGACACAGGTTTAAGCTATTTATCTTGATCTTAATGCCCATCTTAAATCTTTGAATCTATTGAGCCATGCTGCGGCCATCAAAATAGTATTGCTTCCCTATGACCATTTTCCAAGGTCAATATCCTTTTATGTGTATTAATAGTTCTCAGCTGCTATATCTGCTATTGACCTTCATTACTAATATATCTTGACCAATGAGTAAGTGCCCAATGGTGCAGCAATCTTACCACAAGGCACAATACTTGAAATCCATGCCAGTGCAGCACTGGTTCCACCAGTGGGTTTATTATGAATCAGTGTTTTATCTGTCCTTGATATGTTTTATATTAAGGGAGGGATTTAGTGTACATTTCTATGTCATATTATTTGAGGTACACGCATCTTAAGATACGGACATCCTTAAATCTAGTCCATGGAGGTATCCAGATCAGTAACTTGAAAACTTCACCTGTCTTGTGTAGGCGCAGAATGTACACTTAGTATGGAACACATTTCTAAGGTACATATAGCCCAAAATAAGTAGAGATGGTCACTGACCCCCGTGTTTTGGTTTTGTATTCGGTTTTGGATCTGGATTACCTTCGTGTTTTGGTTTTGGTTTTGCAAAACCGCCCTTGCGTGTTTTGGTTTTGTTTGGTTTTCTTTTGCTATTTTTGAAAAAAATAAAAAATTTTGGGTCTAAAATAACCTAATTTAGTGGTCCACCAGTTACTTAGATAAGTGAGGTAATTCTAAAGCTAATAAATTATGAAAAAACAGTTGAATCCCTGGTAGGCCGTCCTTAATGCGAACACTTGTCTGCAAATTATACATTCAAACCTGGTTGTCTACCTCCTCCATCTTTGATTATTGCCAATGTAGCCATCATCTTTGGGTGTATATTAGACCCTACACTTGTAGTTGAATATTAAAAAAGCAGCCTACACAGACTGTGGAACTAGAAAGTAGAATTAAATGGACCACGGTACTTTAATGGCTATCTAAGCCCCCTCCCCCCCGCCCTCCACTTGTAGTTAAATATAAAAAAAGCAGCCTGCACAGACTGTGGAGCTAGAAAGTAGAATTAAATGGACCACGGTACTTTGGTGGCTATCTAAGCCCCCCCCCCCCCCGCCCTCCACTTGTAGTTGAATATAAAAAAAAGCAGCCTGCATAGATTGTAGAACTAGAAATTTGAATATACAAAGAAATGGACAAAGGCAGTTTGGTATCTGTCTGCATCAGATCCCCTCTCCACTAGGAATAAAATAGAAAACTATTCAGCCGTTGTATAATCTAGAATATAAATAGAAATTGAGAAAGGCAATTTGGTATCTGTCTGCATCATAATCATCAACATCCTCATTAGCGCCCTCGTCACCTCCATAAATCTCCCCCTCATCCTCTTCTATTTCCAAAGTGACATCCTCAATTTGTGTATCAGCGGCTACACTCGGGCTGTTCAGGTACACATCAGCAGAACTGCTGAAAGGGCCCTTCTTTATGGGTACACTAACAGAATGCTCACAATTAGACATACCACTGTTGGATGGACTGTCCACAGGGATCGGTGTCATTTCTGATTCAGAGCAAACATTATTCTCCAATGCCTTACTGTTATCTTGCAGCTCGGCTTTGACGTGTAACAGTAGTTGTGCACCACTTGTAGGGTCGGTAACATTTTTGGATCTGCCACTAATAGCCAAAGGTGAAGGCCTCATTCTCTCTGTGTGTGTAGAATGGCATGTTGGCAATTTTTTTTTTATCGCCACTTAACTTTTGCTCAGTAACACTTTTTTTTTCGCTTCAACACAGTAAATTTTTTGGGGGTTTTTGTTTTTTGCACTGATTTGGAAACACTCTGTTGTTTGACATCGTCTTGGCCAGATGAAGTACTGGGAACACTAACATCAGGACTGGTGACAGAACCTGGTTGCTCATTCTGATCATTCTGATCATATGTGGACTGCTTTGAATCCATTCTGAGCACAAAGCACTTGTAGTGGTAAAATATATTTGGTAAGATGCTGCTGACAGATATGACTTTTGACAGCCAGAAATATTTATGCACAATTAGGGAGGACACCCCAAAAGCACTGGGGAGTGCTAACAATTAGTTGGTAGATACTGCTGACAGATATGACTTTTGACAGCCAGAAATATTTATGCACAATTATGGGGGACACCCCAAAAGCACTGAGGAGTGCAAAAAATTATTTGGTAGATACTGCTGACAGATATGACTTTTGACAGCCAGAAATATTTATGCACAATTATGGGGGACACCCCAAAAGCACTGAGGAGTGCAAAAAATTATTTGGTAGATACTGCTGACAGATATGACTTTTGACAGCCAGAAATATTTATGCACAATTATGGGGAACACCCCAAAAGCACTGAGGAGTGCTAACAATTAGTTGGTAGATACTGCTGACAGATATGACTTTTGACAGCCAGAAATATTTATACACAATTATGTGGGACACCCCAAAAGCACTGAGGAGTGCTAACAATTAGTTGGTAGATACTGCTGACAGATATGACTTTTGACAGTCAGATATATTTATGCACAATTATGGGGGACACCCCAAAAGCACTGAGGAGTGCCAAATATTAACAAAAAATAATAAACCTCTATCCTCCTCTCTTTAGCGATTTTTGTTAGAGCAATTGCAAGAACAATATTGTATTCTCTGTCCCTGCTCTAATCAGCCTGTGACTACACCCTGCTCTCTCCCTCTGTCAAATGGCGATGGATTGCTGTGGAGGCATGTATTTATAATGTTGAAGTATCGCGAGAACCGAGCTCCGAGATCCGACGACGTCACGATGACGTTCGGCCTCGATTTGGATTCGGAACGGGCAGGAGAGTACCGAGCTGCTCAGCTCGGTACTCGGATACCCAAAGTTCGGGTGGGTTCGGTTCTCGGGGAACCGGACCCGCCCATCTCTAAAAATAAGGCACATCTCAATGGGGCGTGCTTACTTTGCTTCTCAGTGCCCTTACTGTACTGAACTGAACTTACATGTGAACGTTCCTGATCTGCCTTCAAAAGTTCAAGGAGCCGAAAGCGTTAGATCTGTTTAAATAGCAGGTTTGAAATTTCCAAGTGGTTTGTCAATGTTGTTACACAACCTCTTCCAGAAATGTATCAGTTTACTGCTCATCAGGTGCCAACTCTTTTATTTAAAAACTGCTAACCATGTTTTTTAATTCCAAACATTTGCGATGCTGCTCTGTTTGGACAAAGCTATTCCAAAAATCTTTCAAGACAGCTCCTGAGATACCATTCTTGCAATGTAGGCTATGTCACTAGCATTGTGTTAAAAAAAAAAAAGAAGCAGGAAGGTCTTAGGGCACGCACTCACAGGCGGTTGTAAATTAAAAGTGGTATGCTACCCTGCATTACATTCCATGGACAGTTAATATAGAATAAACAATCAAAACATTCAGCAACAGATCACTATGAGGACCACACTGTCAATACTCATTGTACAGACTTGAAACACCATATCAACCTTGGATACAGGAGCCACATGTTTGGTCCATCCAGAATTTCAAGTGAGTACGTAATGGCAGTACGTTAGTGATACACATACAATGAACAGACCCAAATAATCATAGCTGTTAAAGATCCATATAAGATATAAATGAATAAAAACAGATTTTACTCAGATTACCTAAATCAAATACAATGATAGTTAAAACTGTGTTTCATGCACAATGTTAACCTCTTGTAATTTTTTGTGTATTCCTTTAAGATAGGGATTTGGAGGCCCTTTCCTTTTCTGTGATATCTCCAGGGCTGCCATCAGAAACTGTGGGGCCCAGTACTAATTAATCTGGCAGGGCCCCCCTTCCCCATACATGTGCCCCCTCCCCATGTGCCCCATAGTCTGTCCGGGCCCCTCACAGCAGTACTGGCCGTACCCCTCTAATGGCAGCCCTGGATATCTCTGTATTCTACTGGTCTCTGCACATCTTAGTGCATGTCATTTACAAAACTACTGCTTTAGGGAGATCACCTTCATTAACGTAAATTTTTCTGTTTGTCTCCCAAGATGCTGTGCAGTTTATGTATTAAGTTAATCACGAAAGTGAAGGAACATTGGGTCTTTTTCACATTCTTTTGTTTTAATATTTTTATTAGATTGTTTGTATGGCCCAGAAAGGCCTTTTGTCTCTGCTCCGGTTCTCAGACATCCAAATCCTGATCTTCCTTTTGTGGTCAAGGTGGACACCTAGCGTTAAGACCTGGAGCATCCAAGTGCCTGTGAGTCTTTCATCCCTCTGATCCCTCTCTTAATTAAGGGTCTTCAGTGCAGCCACACTGCTGCAGGATGAGACCCCCTCTTTCTTTGGGGTCCCACCCCTCTCTTTATGGGGTTTTTCTTAGGGCTCTTAGGTATGGGGTCTCTCCATCTTAGTTGTATATGGTTACATGCGGCAATAAACCCACTCACCAGAATGCTGGGTGACCTTGGAACCTCCTCTCCTACATCTAAGATCCCTTGATTATCACACAGCTCCCTTCAGCGTGGGAATTCCGAGTCCTTTATGTACTTGGGTCCCACGTGACCAGCACAGCGCCCATGCTGCATAGCTCCACCCACTGCAGATGATGCAGCTGCAGCATTCCTAGGCCACACCCCCTTCTGCTATGAGACCCACGCCTCATCAATGACATTCCCTCCAGGCGACCCCCACCTGCAGTCTCCAGGAAGCAGTTACAGAGACTAGTGGGGGCTTACATATATAATAAAATGGACATGGAAATTTGGTTGTTCAAAATTCTCTTAATATTTTAACCATATAGGTATTCCAAAAAGTGGACTATCCTGTTCAATGTTAAACACCTGCCAAATACTGAATGCTATCTGCTAAAGAAACACCCATATCTCTACACATTTTTCCATTTTCTATTGGCACCCATGGTTTGTTTTGGTGCTAAATACCATAAAACAGTTATAATATCATATATTTACTAAGTGCATTAATCATATGGGAGCAAAGGGAGCTCTAGGACAATAATTTAAGGGGCTGTACCAGTTTTTGAAACTGGGAATTTATAATTACTTTCTTATTGTATTTGACATGCAATAGATAGCAGAATGTGGAAGTTATAACCAAGAATACTTCATATAAGAGGGATGATTC
This sequence comes from Mixophyes fleayi, assembly GCF_038048845.1. Classification (NCBI taxonomy): domain Eukaryota; kingdom Metazoa; phylum Chordata; class Amphibia; order Anura; family Limnodynastidae; genus Mixophyes; species Mixophyes fleayi. Next base: position 205,445,797 of record NC_134404.1, read on the forward strand.
AATTGCTTGCTTCAGATATATAGAGCCATTTATGATATGCATAGTATTATGTGCACTGTAAAGCTATTGAGGATTGACACATGAGTCAATCAAGCATAACACAGAAGTTATTGAGCAGTTAAAAAGTGAGGCTGCCTTTCTGTGACTTTCTTTAGATTGGGTTAAAAATATCTTAAGAATGTAATCTCCATAAAGCAGCCAGTCATCTCACTTTTAATATGATAACATATGGAAATAATGACAGATACTCAGTGACAAGCGCACGGCAGCTAATGACTGTCAGTTCACACTTAGATTGTTATAATTATCTGATAAATGTCAAATACAGATCTGCGCTTTTGCTGGAAATGTCACTGTATGGAGGGGAATCTGCTGCTCATTCTGTCGCCTGCAGACAGTCAGTTTTATACAGTATAAGTCTGAGTTAAAGTAAAATCTTTATAGTTTGCCATACTCTGTCCCCAAGTACACAGTATTTACCCACCGGATGAGATCCTGGATTTAAGAGAGCTTGTATACGACAGATACACTTCGCTTCAGAAGAATAATACAGAGAAGGCCCTGAGGCAGGACAATAAATATGTCCAGTTTAAAGAATAGTTAAGAGAACTGAGAAAACAAATGGGTGTGTCACTGGCCCCTGCAGACTAAGCTTTGGAAGATGAAGACGAGGAGATCGCCATCACCATGAGCACACGGCCGGTACAGTGAAACTGAGAATCAATATTGAAATCAGTTATGGTTCATTTGAACGCTCCACCCGTTCCTTGCATAACTGTGGTAGTTCTACAGCTAATACATGGCGACGAGCGCTGACCCCCCGGGATGCGTGCTTTTATCAGACCCAGATCAATCCAGGGTGCCAGACAATGTACTAAAAAGACCCATTGAAATTCACAGCAAAAAGCAAGTTCATAACTGAGGTTCGAATCAGCCCCAATTCCCCAAAAATCAAAATATAATTAGGTACCTTTGACATAAAGTGCAGATTACAAACACTTTGTGCAATACTAATGAAAAAAGATTAAAAATAATCCTCCACCATTTTTTGGATGTTAATAGTTGATAGTAGGATCAGGTGGAGTTACAGCAGAGGAGTCACTAATTTTTTTCTAATCTTTTACGGTAGACAAGACCAGGGGGTAAATGTATCAAAGTGCGATTTTGCAACTCCAGCGATTTTCTCGGGAGAGTTGAAACTCGCCGATGTATGAAGCTGAGATTTCATGCAAAATCGCCAGAGTTGTGCTTCTGTCAAAATCGCTATTTGCAAAATCGCCAGAGATCAAACTCCCGACTGTTTGCCACTGCAGCTATACAGCTCTCAAATGTATGAAGCTGCGAGTTAGCAAACTCAGGAGAGTTTGCTTCAAAACACGCCAGATACAACACGCTGCTTGATAGCAGCGTGTTGTATAAACACATCACTGTTACACTGCCCTGGCAGTGTTAAAATGTTAAAGAATAGATAAAAGTTGAAAAAAAAAAGCGTGAGGTCCCCCCGCTATTCATGCTTAACCCTAGTGCTGCCTGACTAGTGCTGGTCCCGTGAAAATCGGGGAAAAATTTTGCGTGGTGTCCCCCCGATTTTCACTTTACCAGCACTAGGCAAACCAGCCAGGGTTTGTGGCACTAAAGCAGTGGGACACACGGCAGGGGTCCCCCTGCCATAATGACTAACCAACCCTAGACTGTTCAGCGCTGGGCTGGATTCCCTAGGGAGTGGGGTCCGCCGAAAAAAATGAGTGCCCCCCCCTAGAAAGAACCAGGCCAGTGCTGATAGCACTAGGGCTCTTCCTACTACCCCTGGGCTGTGGGTAGTAAGGTAATACGGCGATAAAGAATGAAAAAAATAAACAGACGCCATTTTGTTTTGTGGAACTACAAGTCCCAGCCAGCCAGGTTGCCAAAAACAGTGTGGCCATGCTGCTGCTTGTATAACTACAAGCACCAGCATACCCACGGCAGTCAGGACATGTTGACACTTGGAGAACCACAAGTGCCAACATGCCCTGACATCCCTGGCTTGTTGGGACCTGTAGTTCCACAAAAAAAAATTTTAAATAAACAACAGCACCCTAGTAAACACCACATCTATTTATTAAAAATAAAAAACCCACAATAAATACACTAACTACCCTCATTTAAACCACATCTATTTATTAAAAATAAAAACACCCCAAATACTCACCAAAGATGTCTTCTTTCTTCTTCCAAAGGTCCGTGCTTGCCCCAGTCCCTTAATAATTATACTTCCAAAAGTTTTGGCTTGCCCCAGTCCCAGCAAAATTATACTTCCAAAATGGCTTGAATAATATCTTCATCACTTTGCCCAGAAGGGGCCCCTTGTTGATTGAAGTCTTCTTTGCTTCGGCCAGGAGGGCCCCATATTTGCACATCCCACGACACTGTAATCTTAAAGAAAAATAAAAAAACTCTGGAGCCGCCGCTAACACCTCCTACTAGGTAGGAGGTCCGGTGATTGCGTAAGCTATAACTACTGTATTATGTGATTTTCCCACGCTAGTGGGGGAATCACCTAATACAGTAAATAGACTCTTACGCAAGCAGTGTAGCTCATTGCGCATGCGCAACGCTACTTGCGTAAGCTATAATACTGTAAATATAGCTTACGCAAGTAGCGTAGCGCATGCGCAATGAGCTACGTTACTTGCATAAGCTCTATTTACTGTATTAGGTGATTCCCCCACTAGCGTGGGAAAATCACAATTTGCCGCGATTTAAACACGCTGGCAAACTCGCACTTTGATACATTTACCCCCTAGATGTCAAAATGTTGTGCTGAGTCATCTACATAATCAATGGGTGTCTAAGATTTTTGCAAAGCACACAACAGTATATAGCACATGTAGGTAACATTGGCACACAGCGGTAGCTGAAAGGAAAAGTGGTGCAAGATGGAATTGTCCTTGGGCCCTCCCACCCACCCTTATGTTAGACCTTAAAAAGGACATGCACACTGTAACAAACCAAGCACTTCAGCGACAAGAAGTGCTACTTTTGAGGCTATTGTGCTTGGTTTGTTTGGGCCCCCACAAAACAAGCTATCAATGGGCTTAAGGCACCTTAGGTAACAGTGCTGTTAATGAACTCTACTGTGGCAAGATATCGTTGTCATTATCTTCAGCCTCATCCTCATCCACATTAGTTTGTACATCATCCTCACACATTATTAATTCATCACGGCTGGAATCCACCATTACAGAAGTCTCAGTATTTTGATGTAATTGGTGGGAAAGGCCTTCCTCGTGGAAATTGAAGTTCATTTCTATGAACATCATCTTTTCCACATTTTGAGGAAGTAGCCTCCTACGCCGTTCACTAAAAAGGTACCTGGCTGTGCTGAAAACTCTTTCCGAGTACACACTCAAGACCCATGTACCAACTCGATTTGCTCTGCCTAAGCTGCCCAGCTTAGGCAGTGCAAATCGAGTTGGTACATGGGTCTCCAAATTCCCTTTTTTCCTCCCAGTATGTAAAGGGACTGTCTGATGTGTCTATTTATATGCTCAGGGCCGGTGCTAGGATCCCCGGCGCCCTAGGCGCAATTTTGAAATCCGCCCCCCCTAAAATAAATCCGCCACCCACCCCCAAAATATCCGCCCCCCAGAAAAAAAAATCCGCCACCCCCCCAAAATATCCGCCCCCAGGACTTTCCTTACCTTAAACTCCATGACGCTGCTCCTCTCTGCAGGGTCCCGTCCCTCACTGACACTGTCGGGCCCTGATGATGATGTCACGCCCGACAGTCAGTGAGGGGAGGGGGAGTGGAGGAGACGGAGGTGCGCCAGCCCCATCTGCTGTTCCGGAGCACAAAGTTTTGCTTGGTAGAAGCAGAGCAGGTGCTGAGCCCGTTCAGTATCTGCGGGCCGTTGCGGCGATGGTGATCCATAGCTGTGCGGCGGCCGTGGAAGGTATGCCAGCGGTCGCCGCACAGTTTTACAGTAAAAAGAATATCTGATTTTTAATCCTCTGGCGCCCTTCAGAGCCCGGAGCCCTAGACAACTGCCTAACGTTGGCTAATGGGAGCACCGGGCCTGTATATGCTGTCATTAAAATAATCCTCCACCATCCTTTGGATGTTGATAGTAGGATCAGGTGGAGTTATGGCAGCGGTGTCACATTTTTTGGTCAATTCTTATAAACCAGACCAGAAGTCAAAATGCTGTGCTGAGTCATCTGCATCATCCCTGGGTCTCTTGGGAAAGCTAAATTTGTTCCTAGCAGCAGTTGACTGAGAAACTGAAGGAGAACATGCTCTCCTGTCACATAACACTTGAGATGTTATCTTGCTCACCAGGAGTTCATTGCATCTCTTGAGATCTGTGTCAGTTGGAAAAAAAGAGAAGACATAGCTCTTAAACCTTGGATCAAACACAGTCACCAAAATGAAGTGATCCGATTTCAACATTTTGATAACTCTTGGATCCTGGCGAAGCAAATAAAGTACTTGATCTACAAGTCCAACATACTTAGCGTAATTGCTTTGGTTATCTCCTCCTTCAGTTTCTCAAGCTGCTTTTCCAAAAGTCTAAATAAGGGAATCACTAGGCTCAAGCTAGCAGCGTCTGAACTCACTTCACAGGTGACTACTTCGAGTGGCTTCATCACATGAGTAAAATACATTCCCCCTCCTTTACCAATGTCATGGCTTGTGGAGTAAGCGTGGATGGATTTTCGCTGTTCCTCCATCCGCAGAAGCATATACAGGGTGGAATTCTACCTTGTTACCACCTCTTGCTTCAAATGGTGGCAGGACAAATTAAATTGTTCTTGTAGCTGCTGCAATCTCCTATATTGCCGAAAGCCGGAAATGCAAAGATATTTTACGGGCCACAGACAGCATCAGCTGCACGTCCCTGTCATTTTTTTAAAAGCTCTGCACCACCAAATTAATTGTGTGAGCAAAACAGGGAATGTGATGGAATTCACCCAGCTGTAATGCAATGACAATATTGGTGGTGTTATCAGAAATCACATATCCTGAGGAGAGTCCAAGCGGGATAAGCCATGTTGCAATGACATCCCTTAGTTTTTGTAACAGATTATCAGCATATGCATCTTAGTGAAGCCGGCGATACACAGAGTAGCCTGCCTCTGAAAAATGTGACCTACTTGGGAACATGCTGCTGCTGCTCCTGTTGGTGAAGGTGAATCACTAGTTCAGTGAGCTGTCACAGTCATATAATCTTTAGTTTACCAAGTTCCGCTTGTCCAGATATCTGTGGTTAAGTGTACAGTGGGTAGAATGACATTTTGTAGTCCAATAATTAAATTTTTACGAACCTTTTGGTAGAGGTGAGGAATAGCTTTTCTAGTGAAATATAGAGATGCTCACTGACCCCCGTGTAGTGGTTTTGGTTTTGGATCTGGATTAGCTTTGTGCTTTGGTTTTGGTTTTGGTTTTTGCAAAACCACCCTTGTGTGTTTTGTTTTAGTTTTTTGATCTGTATTTTTTTAGAAAAATTGCTAAAATATGCTAAAATCACATAATCTTGCTCTTTTTTTGATTGTACATTATTATTAACCTCACTAACACTAATTTAAAGTAATTTGCAGACAATTTGAACACCTCACAGTTCACAATATTATTTTCATACACTTTCAAACAAAGATTGCAGCAGTTCCTGCCAGTGAGAGGAAAAAGGCCATTGTCATGCCTGGGCATAAGACCAAATATCTACCTCTTATGTGTGGAATTATTTTTACACGAATCCTGACAACAGTTGTCTAGCCATTTGTAGCATTTGTAAAGCCACACTCAGTAGATGTAGGGACCTTAACCATCTAGGATCCTCATCCATGTTACGGCATTTGAAGCGAGTTCATGGAAAGCTGTTGGGAAAATCAGAAACTCATCTTAAAAAAATAACAAGTAGTCCAGCATCATCTACCTCCCTTCTCTCATCTAGATCCCAGCACCTGCAATCTACACCCCCAACACCTTCATCATCAATATCCTCACAAGTGATGGGAGTTAGTCCTGCATCCAATTTGCTAAGGCTAGATGACTCCTCCACTAACCATGATTCCTCTGAAGAATTATTGAGCGTTAGTCCCACTGCTGCTGCTGCTGTTGCTGCTGGGGGTGGATCTTCAACCCAGAAGAATACTACTAGTACTTTACAACAATTGACTGTTAAACAATCCTTTGCTAGAGGAAGAAAGTAAGAAAGCTGTCACCCAGTCACAAAGCAGATCATAGACGCCCTGGGGACTATGCTAGTATTAGATCTGCGTCCAATATCCACTTTTAATGCAGCTGGTTTTAGACAGTTACTTGAGGTCTTCTGTTCCTATTAATAAATTCCATCACAACACCATTTTACTAGAAAAGCTATTCCTCACCTCTACCAGAAAGTTCGTAAAAATTTAATTATTGAGCTACAAAATGCCATTCTACCCACTGTACACTTAACCAAGCGGAACTGGGCAAACTAAAGATTATACGACACTGACAGCCCACTGGCTTGGTGACTCGCCTTCACCAGCAGGAACAGCAGCAGCATGTACCCAAGTACGTCATATTTTTTAGAAGTAGGCTACTCTGTGTATCAGTGGCTTCACTAAGAGGCATACATCTGACAATCTGTTACAAAAACTAAGGGATGTCATTGCAACATGGCTAATCCTGCTTGGACTCTCTTGAGGATATGTGATTTCTGATAACGCCACCAATATTGTTAGAGAATTACAGCAGGGGGGGGGGGGGGAGATTCCATCACATCTCCTGTTTTGCTCCCACAATCAACTCTTGGTGTTAGAGAACTTTTTAAAAAATGACAATGACATGCAGGAGATGCTGTCTGTGTCCCGACAAATTTAAGTTCATTTTCAGGATTCTGCTACAGCATGTAGGAGAATGCAGCAGCTGCAAGAAGACTAGAATTTGAGGGGGATTGTACTTTAGTCCAGCGAAGTAGTCACCTGCGAAGAGAGTGCAGACACGGTTAGCTTGAGTCAAGTGATTGCCTTAATTATACTATAAGCAGCTAGAGAAATCGAAGGATGAAATTAAACTAAGCAAATCCGCTGTCACAAAGGAGGTATCAGCACCTGCAAGTATTGGCACAACTGCACAAGAAGGCGCGGAGTCTAACACGCCGCCGGTATTCACCAGGGACCCCTGCAAGGAGGTTTGGACTTCACGGCGAACGACGTGCAGGTCGCGGCCCTCCCAGGTAGCTACTTGCAAGATGGCGGAGATATTCGTAGTCGTACAGGCAGAGTCAGGAACCAAGCGGGCAGATAAGGTACCGAATCAGGAGGCGAAGAGGAGTCAGCAGGCCGAGGTCAAAACCGGAGAATACAATGCAGGACAAAAGGGAGATCCAAGAGCGAGGTCAGAGGAAGCCGGGTCGGTAACAGGAGTAATTCAGGCAATAATAATAGATATAAATATCAGGAACACTGGAGGATAGATAACTAGTTGCTCTGGCACCCTAGTGGTGTCAGAGCAGGGTATTTAAAGGAAGTGGCCAGCCCTCATTGGTGGGCAGTGGTTCGGTGGTCAGACGCGCTGACGGCCGACAGGAGGTCCAGTAGTACGTCCCGTTGCTATGGCGTCACGCGCGCATGCGCACCACGCCGCCGGAAGAAGCGTCCCCGTTGCTTGGCAACGGGGCGCTCAGCCGGAAGCAGACGGCATAACGAGGAGGCGCAGGGACGGCGTCTGATAGTACCCCCCTCCTCAAAATTGGGGGAAACATTGGGTACTGAGCGTCGCTTAAGGAAGGCGGTTAACAGTCTTGGGGCATGCAAATCTTCTTCAAAAACCCAAGATCTCTCTTCCGGGCCGAAGCCCCTCCAGTGTACCAGGTACTGAAAACGTCCTCGGAATTTGCGTTCAGCAAGGACTTGACTAACCTCATATTCATCGCCCATAGTAGTTGGAATGGCTTGAGGAACAGAAGTGGTATGAATAAATTTGTTGAGTACCAGAGGTTTAAGGAGGGAGATATGGAAGGTGTTATGAATCTTCAGCGCAGGAGGGAGTTGGAGTCTAACAGTAACTGGATTAATTACTTGAGTCACCGAAAAAGGTCCAATAAAGCGAGGTGCTAGTTTCATGGAGTGAACCCGTAGTTTCAAATTCCGAGTGGACAACCACACTTTGTCCCCAACCTGAAGAGCCGGCACAAATCTTCTATGTTGATCAGCGGAAGACTTATAATGACGTCCGGTATTTAGAAGGTTCTGCTTTGTGGAAACCCATAGTTTAGCCATATCTTGAGTCATAGCATGGGGGGCAGGAACCGTGGGAGGTGGGGAAGAAAACGTGGGAAGAATAGGATGGGTACACAGTGAAGAAGGGAGAATATCCAGAAGAAGAATGACTATGATTGTTATGGGCAAATTCGGCCCAAGGCAGCAGAAGACTCCAATTGGACTGGTTGTGTGAGGAAAAGCAGCATAGAAATAATTCTAAATTTTGATTTACCCGCTCCGTCTGGCCGTTGGTTTGTGGATGATACCCAGAGGAGAATTTAAAGCCAATACCAAAATCTTTGCAAAAGGCTCTCCAGAAGCAAGAAATGAACTGGACGCCACGGTCAGAGATTATCTCCTGAGGACAACCGTGGAGGCGAAAGATCTCTTTAATAAAGATTTGTGCTAATTTGGATGCAGATGGAGGACCCTTTAGTGGAACGAAATGGGCCATCTTGGAAAATCTGTCCACTGTGACCCAAATGGTGTTGAAGCCACTGCTGGGTGGCAAATCAGTGATGAAGTCCATTGAGATGCTAAGCCATGAATGATCAGGAATTGGAAGAGGTTGTAACAGTCCTGCGGGAAGTTGCCTTGGTATTTTATTCTGGGCACAAGTAGTGCACGAGGCTACGAACTCCCTAACATCTGTACGGACAGTTGGCCACCAATAATGCTGAGATAGCAGCGAGAGGGTCTTCTCAGTAACGGCATGACCAGCGATCTTTGAGGCATGTGCCCAACGGAGCGCCTTCAGGCGTAGGTGTGGTTCCAGGAAGGAACAACCGACAGGAGGTGTACGAGTGATAGCCACAATACATGAAGGTTCTAAGACTGGTGGAGGTTCAACAGTAGGTGGAGTGTCGGAGATATCAAAAGAACGAGAAAGAGCATCAGCCTTGGAATTCAGAGAACCAGCACGGTAGGTGAGTATTAGATTGAACCGAGCAAAAAATGAGGACCATCTGGCTTGACGGGGATTTAGGCACCGGGCATCCCGAAGGTAGATGAGGTTCTTGTGATCGATAAAGACCGTAACCGGGTAGCGAGTACCCTCCAAAAGATGACGTCATTCCTCAAGCAACATTTTTTCCCCCAGCACACTGCTATAGCCAGCAACAGATCTGCCATTTCTACTGTAGATAAAAATGCAAAAGTCTTTGTTGCACACATTTGCAAATGTATGTTTAAGCCATCCTGCCACGCCAAGGCGCTTTTGCATATAGGATGGTCCTACTCTAAACAATGAGAGTCCCTATATTTGGGCCATAACTATGTGTTTTTAAATTGAGAGCTAACTTACCAAAGAGGTACCCCAGAAGCCTCCAAATAGCAATCCAATGTCAGCACTCCCCCTCAGCTACTGACACCAACATGCCTCTCAGACAAATACAAAAGTGGAAGCTGCTCAAATCAATTTATAGGCCATAACAGGTGCTGAAAGGGTGGGGTTATCCTGCAAGGAACATACACACAACATTTTTTCCCCCAGCACACTGCTATAGCCAGCAACAGATCTGCCATTTCTACTGTAGATAAAAATGCAAAAGTCTTTGTTGCACACATTTGCAAATGTATGTTTAAGCCATCCTGCCACGCCAAGGCGCTTTTGCATATAGGATGGTCCTACTCTAAACAATGAGAGTCCCTATATTTGGGCCATACATATGTGTTTTTAAATTGAGAGCTAACTTACCAAAGAGGTACCCCAGAAGCCTCCAAATAGCAATCCAATGTCAGCACTCCCCCTCAGCTACTGCCTATAAATTGATTTGAGCAGCTTCCACTTTTGTATTTGTCTGAGAGGCATGTTGGTGTCAGTAGCTGAGGGGGAGTGCTGACATTGGATTGCTATTTGGAGGCTTCTGGGGTACCTCTTTGGTAAGTTAGCTCTCAATTTAAAAACACATATGTATGGCCCAAATATAGGGACTCTCATTGTTTAGAGTAGGACCATCCTATATGCAAAAGCGCCTTGGCGTGGCAGGATGGCTTAAACATACATTTGCAAATGTGTGCAACAAAGACTTTTGCATTTTTATCTACAGTAGAAATGGCAGATCTGTTGCTGGCTATAGCAGTGTGCTGGGGGAAAAAATGTTGTGTGTATGTTCCTTGCAGGATAACCCCACCCTTTCAGCACCTGTTATGGCCTATAAATTGATTTGAGCAGCTTCCACTTTTGTATTTGTCATTCCTCAAGCGCAGACTTCACTGCGAGTAACTCTTTATCTCCAATGCCGTAGTTAGATTCAGAGGGGGAGAACCTCCTAGAGAAGAAATCGCGGGGTAATAATTTCCCAGAAATAGACTCTTGCGACAGAACTGCCCCGACACCCATTGAAGAAGCATCAACTTCGACTAGGAATGGTTTGGTCTGATCAGGCTGAGCAAGCACAGAAGCAGACGAGAAGGCTTCCTTAAGGACTTCAAAGGCGGAGTCAGCCTCCGGATACCAAACCTGAGGATTAGCTGATTTTCTGGTCAGAGCGGTAAAGGGCGCAATGATGGAGGAAAATTGAGGTATGAACTGCCGGTAATAATTTGCGAAGCCAATAAATCTCTGAATAGCTCTCAGTCTCATAGGTCTAGGCCACTTGAGGATTGCAGATAACTTCACAGGATCCATCTGAAGACTGGCCCCCGACACAATGTAGCCCAGGAAGGGAATCTGTGGCATCTCAAAAACACATTTCTCGAGCTTGCAGTAAAGCTTATTGGCTCATAAGCGAGATAGGACCTCTCTTACATGACTACGATGGCTGGCCAAGTCAGATGAGAAGATTAAGATGTCGTCTAGGTAAGCTACTACTGAGACGTAGAGGATGTCTTGAAAAATCTCGTTAATAAAAGACTGGAACACAGCAGGGGCGTTGCACAATCCGAAGGGCATCACTAGATACTCAAAATGACCCTCTTTACTACAGAAAGCGGTCTTCCACTCGTCTCCTGAGCATATACGAATGAGATTCTATGCCCCCGCAGGTCTAGTTTAGTAAAGATCTTTGAACCAGCGATCCTTTTAAAAAGTTCAGAGTTGAGTGGCAACGGGTATCTGTTCTTGACGGTGATGGCATTCAGTTGCCGGTAGTCAATACAATGCCGTAAGTAGCCATCCTTTTTTTAACAAAGAAAAATCCTGCACCCGCCGGAGAAGTAGACTTCCTGATAAAACTAGAGATGAGTGCACTTGGATTTCTGAAATCCGAGCCCACCCGAACGTTGCCGATCCGAGTCGGATCCGAGACAGATCCGGGTATTGGTGCCAAATTCAAATCTGAAACTGAGGCTCTGACTCATAATCCCGTTGTCGGATCTCGCGATACTCGGATCCTATAAATTCCCCGCTAGTCGCCGCCATCTTCACTCGGGCATTGATCAGGGTAGAGGGAGGGTGTGTTAGGTGGTCCTCTGTCCTGGTAGATCTCGTGCTGTGCTGTTTAGTTCTGTGCTGTGCTGTGCTGTGCTGTGTTCTGCAGTATCAGTCCAGTGGTGCTGTGTGCTGTGCTCTGTCCTTCTGAGGTCAGTGGTGCTGCTGGGTCCTGTGCTGTGTCCTGTTCAGTCCAGTGGTGCTGTGTCCTGTGCTCTGTGCTTCTAAGGGCATAGTTATTTCCCCAATATTCCCCTGTGTTTAAAAAAATAAAAAAAAGTTATTTAAAAAAATACCAAAAACTAATTTAATTTTTTTTAATTACCACAAAATTTGCACAACCAATCCTGCAGTATAAGCCCATTGGTACTGCAATATTACCAAGTTCACACATTCAGCAGTAAAAGTCCAGTGGTACTGCAATATTACAAAGTTCACACATTTTGCAGTATCAGTCCAGTGGTGCTGTGTCCTGTGCTCTGTCCTGCTGAGTTCCGTAGTGCTGCTGGGTCCTGTGCCGTGTCCTGTTCAGTCCAGTGGTGCTGTGTCATGTGCTCTGTGCTTCTAAGGGCATAGTTATTTCCCCATTATTCCCAAGTTTTTAAAAAATAAAAAATTAAAAATTAAAAAAAATATATATAATTATAACCAAATTTGCAAAACCAATCCAGCAGTATAAGTCCATTGGTACTGCAATATTACAAAGTTCACATATTCTGCAGTATCAGTCCAGTGGTGCTGTGTCCTGTGCTCTGTCCTGCTGAGTTCCGTAGTGCTGCTGGGTCCTGTGCCGTGTCCTGTTCAGTCCAGTGGTGCTGTGTCCCGTCGAGATTCCACTTCACTAGGCAGGCGATACCAAAAATGTACAGAGAAGTACGATCAAGTGTCCTCAGTGCTCTAAAAAATGCGGTTGTACCCACTGTCCACTTAACCACGGACATGTGGACAAGTGGTTCTGGGCAAACGAAGGACTATATGACTGTGACAGCCCACTGGGTAGATGCATCCCCTTCCGCAGCAACAGCTGCATCAGTAGCAGCAACTACAAAATGGCTGCTCGTGCAAAGGCAGGCAACATTGTGTATTACAGGCTTTAATAAAAGGCACAACGCTGACAACATATTAGAGAAAATGAGGGAAATTATCTCCCAGTGGCTTACCCCACTTAGACTCTCATGGGGATTTGTAGTGTCAGACAATGCCAGTAACATTGTGCGGGCATTAAATATGGGCAATTTCCAGCACGTCCCATGTTTTGCCCACACCATTAATTTGGTGGTGCAGCATTACCTCAAGAGTGACAGGGGTGTGCAGGAGATGCTTGCGGTGGCGCGCAAAATTGCTGGACACTTTCGGCATTCAGCCAGTGCCTACCGCAGACTAGAGGCACATCAAAAAAGCATGAACCTGCCCTGCCATCACCTCAAACAAGAGGTTGTGACGCGCTGGAACTCCACCCTCTATATGCTGCAGAGGATGGAGGAGCAGCAAAAGGCCATTCAGGCCTACACAGCCACCTACGACATAGGCAAAGGAGTGGGGATGCGCCTCAGTCAAGCGCAGTGGAGACTGATTTCCGTGTTGTGCAAGGTTCTGCAGCCATTTGAACTTGCCACACGAGAAGTCAGTTCCGACACTGCCAGCTTGAGTCAGGTCATTCCCCTGATCAGGCTGTTGCAGAAGCAGCTGGAGAAAGTGAGGGAGCAGCTGGTAAGCCATTGCGATTACACCAAGCATGTAGCTCTTGTGGATGTAGCCCTTCGTACGCTTTGCTAGGATCCGAGGGTGGTCACTCTTTTAAAGTCAGAGGAATACATTCTGGCCACCGTGCTCGATCCTCGGTTTAAAGCGTATGTTGTGTCTCTGTTTCCGGCGGACACAAGTCTACAGCGGTGCAAAGACCTGCTGGTCAGGAGATTGTCCTCTGAAGAGGACCGTGACATGCCAACAGCTCCACCCTCATTTTCTTCCACATCTATGGCTGCGAGGAAAAAGCTCAGTTTTCCCAAAAGAGGCACTGGCGGGGATGCTGATAACATCTGGTCCGGACTGAAGGACCTGCCAACCATTGCAGACATGTCTACTCTCGCTGCATTGGATGCTGTCACAATAGAAAAAATTGTGGATGATTACTTTGCTGACACCATCCAAGTAGACATGTCAGACAGTCCATATTGTTACTGGCAGGAAAAAAAGGCAGTTTGGAAGCCCCTGTACAAACTGGCTCTATTTTACCTGAGTTGTCCCCCCTCCAGTGTGTACTCGGAAAGAGTTTTTAGTGCAGCGGGGAACCTGGTCAGTGAGCGGCGAAGGAGGTTGCTTCCTCATAACGTTGAAAAAATTATGTTTATAAAAATGAATAATCAATTCCTCAATGAAGTACAGCACTGCCCTCCAGATACTACAGAGGGACCTGTGGTTGTGGAGTCCAGCGGGGACGAATTGATAATGTGTGATGAGGAGGAAGTACACACTGTAGGGGGAGAGGAATCAGAGGTTGAGGATGAGGACGACATCTTGCCTCAGTAGAGCCTGTTTAGTCTGTACAGGGAGAGATGAATAGCTTTTTTGGTGTGGGGGCCCAAAAAAACCAATCATTTCAGCCAAAGTTGTTTGGTAGGCCCTGTCGCTGAAATGATTGGTTTGTTAAAGTGTGCATGTCCTATTTCAACAACATAAGGGTGGGTGTGAGGGCCCAAGGACAATTCCATCTTGGAACTTTTTTTTTTGCATTATATGACCAATCAACAGTCGTTTGCCATGTTCAAAAAGTAAAACCAAATTTAAAAAAATTCAAGAAATTAAACCAAAAGTAAAATGCCCTGTCATAATTTAAAACAAGAGGTATTGACGTGCTCTAAAACGACTGTATTGTTGTTTATATTTTATAAACACTACACTTGAAAGCTTGAGTCTTTCAATAAAAAAGTAACTGTCCATTGCACGAATATTTGCAACAGGGACAATTTTAGGGTTAAGAAAGTCAACTAATAACACTTCGACGCTGTCTGTCTTTATAAACACTACACTTGGAAGTTGGAGGAGGTATTGTAGCCCCGGCACCAAATTTACTACCGGGGCCACTCCACTGTGCAGTCCATATTTAGGTGTATCAGATATTAAACAATGGTGACAGTTGATGCCCAATTTTTTAATTATATTGTGGCCTCGGTACCAAATTGTGTACCGGGGCCACCACACTACGCAGTCCATACCCTTTTTTGGTGGAATTCTGACCCGTGGAGGGTTTTTTAATTATATTGTGGCCTCGGTACCAAATTGTGTACCGGGGCCACCACACTACGCAGTCAAGATAGATAGATGCGTATCATAGATAAAGTACATTCAGTGGTGTGGGGCAAATTGAAAAATATTCAAAATGCACTGACATTATCAAAAACAAGAGGTTGTCACACGCTAAAACTCCAACATGTATATGATGGAGAGGATGGAGGAGCAGCCTTATGTGCAGTGTAATGCAGACCTGTTGAAGGTTTTTTTATATATTTTATTGTGGTGCCCAGTGCCCACTCCTCTACGCAGTCCAGATACATTTATTGGTGCGAATCATAAAAGTTCAGGGTTTTTAATATATATTGTGGTGACCCACTCCTCTACGCAGTCCAGGTACATTTATTGGTGCGAATCATACAAGTTGATGGTTTTCTTATTATATATATTGTGGTGACCCACTCCTCTACGTAGTCCAGATACATTTATTGGTGCGAATCATAAAAGTTCAGGGTTTTTAATATATATTGTGGTGACCCACTCCTCTACGCAGTCCAGGTACATTTATTGGTGCGAATCATACAAGTTCAGGGTTTTTAATATATATTGTGGTGACCCACTCCTCTACGCAGTCCAGGTACATTTATTGGTGCGAATCATACAAGTTCAGGGTTTTTAATATATATTGTGGTGACCCACTCCTTGTCACGGGCACTAGGAGTCTTTACCCAGGGATCACCAGATGGTAGGCTTACCAGAGCAATGTAGATGGTAATCGAATACTCTGGTAGCTAGGTGATCACGGAACATGAAATGATGACCGATGAGATGCTCCGGAAAGTCTATGACTAGCAACACTGGTAATAATGAGGTAATAATACACAAGGAACTGTATGGACAAGGACACGTGAAGATAGTCAGTGGTCTGCGATAGAAAGTTGTACCACTGCTATAGGGAGGAGGAATGTCCAACAGAAACAAGGAGGTGATGAGAGTCAGCGGTCTGCGGGTAGCAAGTTGTACCGCTGTCTGAGTGAAGGAATGGAATCCAAGTGGAGGTATCCGGGTAGTCAGTGGTCTGCGGCAGCAAGTTGTACCACTGCTATGTGAGAGGATGATGGAACAGGTGATACTGGAAACAGGGATCAGTGGTCTGACATCAGCAAGTTGTACCACTGAATATATATGTGAGGAGGTGCACAGGGGAAGACTGCAACACAGGATATACACAGGCACCTTATACACGATCCACAGTAATATGCACAATATAGATATACATATAGATATAAATGACTGAGCAGGTCTGCAATCTAGAGAGTCTCTTGAAGTAGTCCAGCACAATTATAACACAGTCAATGATGGCAATAGACTCAGCGGATAGCAGACTCCAGAGAGAACCAAACACAGTCCAGCAAGATATGCAATACACAGCACAGTCAATGAGAAGTATGCATACCGTGGTTCAGCAGTAGCAGTCAGATGGGATAGCAGCGGTACCTGAGCGGCGGGAGGCCGCCTGGATAGGAAGTCCCTGGATAGGTGAGGCAGCGGTCTAGCAGGTGCAGCGCACAGGTGAGTAGACCAACAGGGACACGAATTCACAGGAGTCAGCAACACGTGGAACTGGACTCATAGGAGACCCAGGAGAATGGAGATGATCCAGCAGAGGGTAGTAGATGAGATACAAATCAAATGCTGACAGGAGGGTAGAGACCAGTGGAACACGTGAAGGCGTGGAGAGTGGATCAGCAGGAGATGGAGGATAGCGCTGACCACAGCAGCAGGACTCAGCGGCACACGGAGGTAACCAGTAGCAACCACAGGAACCAACAGCGATGGGAAACAGGAGTGCAACGCAGGGCAGGAGCTGTTGATCACGAAGTGTAGCAGATGGTAATGAAAGCGGCAGGCTCGAGGAAGTCACAGCAAAGATGAGATGAGACTGTAGTGCACGGAGGCAGCGGATAGTATTCAGCTGGCAGTCACGATGATGAACACAGGCGAGCTGCAAGCAGGAGACTGTAGTGCACGGAGGCAGCGGATAGTAATCAGCTGGCAGTCACGATGTTGAACACAGGCGAGTTGCCAGCAGGAGACTGTAGTGCACGGAGGCAGCGGATAGGAATCAGCAAACAGACTTGATGAGGAGCAGGTGAGTGAAGTAAAAGCTGGAGTGCACGGAGGCAGCGGATAGCAATGAGCAAACAGTCACATAGATGTAAAATAACGTAGAAGTGGATTAGAAGACTGTAGTGCACGGAGGCAGCGGATAGGAATCAGCAAACAGTCATGATGATACAGTTGATGGTAGAAGTGGTATGGAACCACAGAAGTAGAAGTGGTTTGGAAACCACAGGAATCAGCAGCGCTGAATACACGAGTAATACAGGAACACCTTCAGAGACTCATGAGGAATGAGACTCCAAGATCAGGCCACGTGGTGTTGACCACAGGTGCTTAATATAGGGAGTGTTGCCTGATCTGCCAATTGAGTTAAAGGGGTATACACTGAAGTATAGAAAAGGGCTGCGCATGCGCAGACCCTCAGGATGGTGGACGGCCACGGTTCCTAAATGTCCGGGAAGAGGCACTCACGGTCCGGTGAGTGACAGTACCCCCCCTTTTAAAGGTGGGCACAGAACGCCTGGAACCGGGCTTGTCCGGATTTTTGGAGTAAAACTTCTTCAAAAGGGCAGGAGCATTAAGATCTTCAGCTTTGATCCAAGAGCGCTCCTCAGGACCAAAGCCCTTCCAATGAACGAGGAAGTGGAGGACTCCTCGCGAAATTTTTGCATCTAGTACCTCGGTAATCTCAAAATCCTCCTCCTGATGAACTTGAACTGGCTGCGGAGCTGAGGGAGGAGTTGAGAAACGGTTGATAATAAGAGGTTTGAGCAAGGATACATGGAAGGCATTAGAAATCCGAAGACTCTTAGGAAGAAGGAGTTTCACACATACTGGATTGATAACTTGAATGATCCTATATGGACCAATAAAACGAGGGGCGAATTTCATGGATGGAACCTTCAAACGAATATTTTTTGTGGATAACCAGACACGATCTCCAATTTTTAGTGGTGGAATAGCCCGCCTCTTCTTATCAGCGAAAGATTTATATTTGACAGATGTCTTCTTTAAACAGGTTCTGACCTGAGACCAGATATTTTTAAAAGTCTGACAAACAGTTTCCACCGCAGGAACTTGGGTGGGCGGGAGGGCAGGAAATTCCGGAAAAGACGGATGGTGACCGTAGACCACAAAAAATGGAGTTTTGGATGATGACTCATGGTACATGTTGTTATGGGCGAACTCAGCCCAAGGGAGTAACTCTACCCAGTTGTCTTGATTGGCTGATGAAAATATCCTTATAAAAGTCTCAAGATCTTGATTGACACGTTCGGTTTGTCCATTGGATTGCGGATGGTAAGAAGATGAGAGTGCTAATCGTATGCCCAAGGTTTTACAAAGGGCTCGCCAGAATCTGGACACGAATTGTACTCCTCTATCAGACACAATCTCAGATGGACATCCATGGATACGGAAGATCTCTTTAATGAAATTTTCAGCCAGAATAGACGAGGAAGGCAAACCAGACAGAGGGATGAAATGAGCCATCTTCGAAAATCTGTCCACTACCACCCAAATAGTGTTATGGTTCTTACTAGGTGGTAAGTCAGTAACGAAATCCATACTAATATGGGTCCATGGTTTGGACGGAATGGGTAGTGGTCGCAGCAACCCTGCTGGGGTTCTGCGAGAGGATTTGAATTGCGAACATAATTCACAGGAAGCAATGAACTCTTTGACGTCTCTCCTCATTGAAGGCCACCAGTAACTTCGAGAGAGGATCTCAAAAGTCTTGTGTTCACCGGCGTGTCCAGAAAAGCGAGAGGCATGGAACCACGAAAGGATTTTCCTCCTTAGTATAGGAGGCACAAGGGTCTTCCCAAATGGTAGCGTTCTGGTGGATGAAGCAGCCAGTGAGATACATTTGGGGTCTAGAATGGTATGGTTGGAAACCTCTTCTATATCAGAGGACGTAACAAAGGCTCTAGATAAGGCATCAGCTTTTTTGTTCTTGGCAGCTGGTTTGAAGGTAATTATTAATTCAAAACGGGAAAAGAAAAGAGACCATCTTGCTTGACGAGGGTTCAAGCATTGGGCAGACTGGAGATATGACAAGTTCTTATGATCCGTGAAGATCGTCACCGGATGGTGAGCTCCCTCCAACAAGTATCTCCATTCCTCTAGTGCGACTTTGATAGCCAGTAATTCCTTGTCCCCGATGGTATAATTTTTCTCTGCGGGTAGGAGACCCCGAGAATAGAAGGCACAAGGGTGGAATTTTTGCTGTTCCGAGCGTTGGGAGAGAATAGCTCCTAAGCCCACATTAGAGGCATCTACTTCTAGGAAGAAGGGGAGTGTCACATCAGGCTGTCGAAGGATTGGAGCCGAAGAGAAGGACTCTTTTAATGTTTGAAAGGCTTGAATAGCCTCAGTTGACCATTGCTTAGGATTAGCCCCTTTTCGAGTCAGGGCCACAATAGGAGATGCAATGGAAGAAAAGTCTTGAATGAAGCGTCTATAGTAATTGGCAAAACCTAAAAAACGCTGGATCGCACGAAGAGTAGTTGGCTGGGGCCAATGTAGTACAGCATTTACTTTGTCAGGATCCATCTTCAGGCCAACTCCGGAAACTATATACCCCAAGAATGGAATCTGGGGTAATTCGAATGAACATTTTTCTAATTTACAGAACAATGAATTTTTCCGTAGCCTGGAGAGGACTTCTGCCACATGTTGGTGGTGAGAGGGCAGGTCCTGTGAAAAAATCAATATGTCGTCCAGGTAGACGACGACACATACATATAATAAGTCCCGAAAGATCTCATTGATGAAGCCCTGAAAAACAGCGGGGGCATTACATAGCCCGAAAGGCATTACCAGATATTCGTAATGCCCGTCTCTGGTGTTAAACGCTGTCTTCCATTCGTCACCGGAACGAATTCTGATTAAATTGTAGGCACCACGAAGATCCAACTTAGTAAAAATACGGGCTCCCTTGATGCGGTCAAATAGCTCAGTGATCAACGGAATGGGATACCGATTCTTGATAGTAATGGCATTGAGTCCACGAAAATCTATACAAGGGCGTAATGATCCATCCTTCTTTTTGACAAAGAAGAACCCAGCTCCAGCGGGCGAGGTGGAAGGTCGAATGAACCCACGCTGGAGGTTCTCCCGTATATATTCAGATGTAGCTTGAGTTTCAGGTAACGAGAGTGGATAGACCCGGCCCCTGGGAGGAGTCTTGCCAGGAAGAAGGTCAATCGGACAATCCCAAGAACGATGAGGAGGAAGACGTTCAGACTGAGCTTTATCAAAAACATCGGTAAATGAAGCATATTGAGGAGGGAGTCCTGGTGAAATAGCTGAGATGGAAGCTTGCTGTACCTTGAGAGGAATGACTTGGGAAAGGCAATGATGGTGACATTCAGACCCCCAAGACGTGACTTGAGGGGTGCGCCAGTCAATCTGGGGAGAGTGACACTGAAGCCATGGAAGGCCTAGGACAATCGGACTTGTCGTAACAGGAAGAATTAAAAACGATATCTCTTCATGATGCAGAGCACCAATCTGAAGGGTTACTGGAGACGTACTCTGGGTGATGAGACCGTTGATGAGACGTGATCCATCGATAGCCGTCACAGTAATGGGAGTTTTTAAGGTAATCACTGGTAGAGACCATTGATTTACTAACGATTTGGAAATAAAATTTCCTGCTGCTCCGGAATCAATCAATGCCTGTGACTCAAAGGTTTTGGTAGCAAAGGAAATAGTCACATCAAAAGCGCAGACTTTAGATTTCATAGACGATGGAGAGGACTCCAGGGACCCTAACTTCACCTCTCCAGAACTAGTTAGGGCCTGGCATTTCCCGATCTCTTAGGGCAGGAGCTGAGGACATGAGTGGAATCAGCACAATAGATACAGAGTCTATTCTTGACTCTTCGTTTCCTCTCCTCAGAAGATAACTTGGAACGTCCTATCTCCATGGGAATCACAGCGGGTGACACTGGACGAAATTGAGGGTTAGAGCGAAGAGGTGCTTTAGCAGAAGTCGTTTTCCCAGCCTCTCTTTCACGAAATCTCATATCAACACGATGGCATAGAGAGATCAAATCTTCAAGTGACGAAGGAAGCTCTTGGGTAGTCAGTGCATCTTTAATTTTATCGGAAAGCCCCTGCCAGAAGGCGGCAACTAGGGCTTCAGTGTTCCACTGAAGTTCAGAGGCTAAGATCCTAAATCGAATGACGTACTGGCCTACAGTATGAGATCCTTGTCGCAGACGGAGGATGCTGGAAGCAGCGGAGGTCACACGACCTGGTTCATCGAACACACTCCGGAATGTAGAAATGAATTTGGCACTATCTTGTAATATTGGATCGTTCCTCTCCCACAGAGGGGAGGCCCAAGCCAGGGCTTGTCCTGAAAACAAAGAGATAAGATAGGCCACTCTGGAACGATGGGTAGAAAAATTTTGAGGTTGGAGCTCAAAATGGACTGAACATTGGTTAAGGAAACCCCTACAAGTTTTGGGGTCTCCATCGTACTTTGACGGAGTAGGCAGGTGAAGCGTGGAAGCTGTAGACACCTGGGATGGCAATAGGGAAACGGAGGAAAGCACAGGAGCTTCAGTAGTAGCTGTCACAGTCTGTCCAGATGTTCCTTGGGAGGTTAATGACTGATAACACTGAAGTAGCAGCTGTTGGCGGGCATCCTGTTGCTCCACACGGCTAACCAGATGTTGCAGCATCTCTTTGGCGGTAGGTTCCACATCTGGGTCTGTCATGGCCTGATCTTACTGTCACGGGCACTAGGAGTCTTTACCCAGGGATCACCAGATGGTAGGCTTACCAGAGCAATGTAGATGGTAATCGAATACTCTGGTAGCTAGGTGATCACGGAACATGAAATGATGACCGATGAGATGCTCCGGAAAGTCTATGACTAGCAACACTGGTAATAATGAGGTAATAATACACAAGGAACTGTATGGACAAGGACACGTGAAGATAGTCAGTGGTCTGCGATAGCAAGTTGTACCACTGCTATAGGGAGGAGGAATGTCCAACAGAAACAAGGAGGTGATGAGAGTCAGCGGTCTGCGGGTAGCAAGTTGTACCGCTGTCTGAGTGAAGGAATGGAATCCAAGTGGAGGTATCCGGGTAGTCAGTGGTCTGCGGCAGCAAGTTGTACCACTGCTATGTGAGAGGATGATGGAACAGGTGATACTGGAAACAGGGATCAGTGGTCTGACATCAGCAAGTTGTACCACTGAATATATATGTGAGGAGGTGCACAGGGGAAGACTGCAACACAGGATATACACAGGCACCTTATACACGATCCACAGTAATATGCACAATATAGATATACATATAGATATAAATGACTGAGCAGGTCTGCAATCTAGAGAGTCTCTTGAAGTAGTCCAGCACAATTATAACACAGTCAATGATGGCAATAGACTCAGCGGATAGCAGACTCCAGAGAGAACCAAACACAGTCCAGCAAGATATGCAATACACAGCACAGTCAATGAGAAGTATGCATACCGTGGTTCAGCAGTAGCAGTCAGATGGGATAGCAGCGGTACCTGAGCGGCGGGAGGCCGCCTGGATAGGAAGTCCCTGGATAGGTGAGGCAGCGGTCTAGCAGGTGCAGCGCACAGGTGAGTAGACCAACAGGGACACGAATTCACAGGAGTCAGCAACACGTGGAACTGGACTCATAGGAGACCCAGGAGAATGGAGATGATCCAGCAGAGGGTAGTAGATGAGATACAAATCAAATGCTGACAGGAGGGTAGAGACCAGTGGAACACGTGAAGGCGTGGAGAGTGGATCAGCAGGAGATGGAGGATAGCGCTGACCACAGCAGCAGGACTCAGCGGCACACGGAGGTAACCAGTAGCAACCACAGGAACCAACAGCGATGGGAAACAGGAGTGCAACGCAGGGCAGGAGCTGTTGATCACGAAGTGTAGCAGATGGTAATGAAAGCGGCAGGCTCGAGGAAGTCACAGCAAAGATGAGATGAGACTGTAGTGCACGGAGGCAGCGGATAGTATTCAGCTGGCAGTCACGATGATGAACACAGGCGAGCTGCAAGCAGGAGACTGTAGTGCACGGAGGCAGCGGATAGTAATCAGCTGGCAGTCACGATGTTGAACACAGGCGAGTTGCCAGCAGGAGACTGTAGTGCACGGAGGCAGCGGATAGGAATCAGCAAACAGACTTGATGAGGAGCAGGTGAGTGAAGTAAAAGCTGGAGTGCACGGAGGCAGCGGATAGCAATGAGCAAACAGTCACATAGATGTAAAATAACGTAGAAGTGGATTAGAAGACTGTAGTGCACGGAGGCAGCGGATAGGAATCAGCAAACAGTCATGATGATACAGTTGATGGTAGAAGTGGTATGGAACCACAGAAGTAGAAGTGGTTTGGAAACCACAGGAATCAGCAGCGCTGAATACACGAGTAATACAGGAACACCTTCAGAGACTCATGAGGAATGAGACTCCAAGATCAGGCCACGTGGTGTTGACCACAGGTGCTTAATATAGGGAGTGTTGCCTGATCTGCCAATTGAGTTAAAGGGGTATACACTGAAGTATAGAAAAGGGCTGCGCATGCGCAGACCCTCAGGATGGTGGACGGCCACGGTTCCTAAATGTCCGGGAAGAGGCACTCACGGTCCGGTGAGTGACACTCCTCTACGCAGTCCAGGTACATTTATTGGTGCGAATCATACAAGTTGATGGTTTTCTTATTATATATATTGTGGTGACCCACTCCTCTACGCAGTCCAGAAAGATACCTCGTTGCAACGTTTTGGACTAATAACTATATTGTGAGGTGTTCAGAATACACTGTAAATTAGTGGAAATGCTTGTTATTGAATGTTATTGAGGTTACTAATAGCATAGGAGTGAAAATAAGCCCAAAAACTTGATTTTTAAACTTTTTATGTTTTTTCAAAAAAAAATCCGAATTTAAAACCTTAGATCCGAACCGAGACCTTTCGTCAAGTGTTTTGCGAGACAAATCCGAACCCCAAAAATAATGAAAATCCGGATCCAAAACACGAGACCTCAAAAGTCGCCGGTGCACATCCCTAGATAAAACCACGCTGTAGATTCTCAGATATATAAGTAGTCATAGCAGAGTTCTCGGGAAGAGATAATGGGTAGATTCTGCCTTTAGGGAGCGGTTTATCTGGTAGTAATTCAATGGAGCAATCCCAGGGGCGGTGAGGAGATAGGGTCTCGGCAGCAGCCTTGCAGAACACATCTTGGTAGGAGAGATATGAGGATGGTAGTTCAATCTGAGGAAATGTTAGGCAACAAGGGAGAGAGGACTGGCCAGGTCTCAGGCCAGACAGACAGGACTTGAAACATTGTGGGCCCCAAGAGGTAACCATCGCACGATTCCAATTAAATTGGGGTGAGTGAAGCTTGAGCCAAGGTAATCCTAGAATGACTGTATTAACAGAACGAGGAAGAACCAGGAACTCTATGACTTCAGAATGTAGCACTCCTACCGTCAGTCGAATAGGAGAGCAGATATGGGAAACCGAGTCGTTAGAGATTCGACTCCCCTCCACCGCGGTGAGAAATAACGGCTGAGGCAATGTTAGTGTAGATAATTGGAGTTGCGATGCCAGAATGGCGGAGATGAAATTCCCGGCAGAGCCGGAATCCACAAAGGCTAAGGTCTCGAAGGGGCCAACAGGAGTATCCAAGAAAATGGGCATGAGGCAATCAGTGCCAGAAGCAGAGTAGGGAGTAGAAACTCCAACTCCTAAGTCGGCCTCCCTGCCACCGACTAGGAGGGGGCGTTTCCCGATCTTTTGGTGCACTAGGATATAATGTGACCTGGATCCCCGCAATATAAACAAAGATTTTGCTTGAAGCGTCGCTGACGTTCCTCAGGGGAAAGCCGGGACCTGGCCGATTTGCATTGGTTCCTCCAAAGGTACCGGATTCTGGAACAGGGGAGCAAGGCGAGTAGAGGTCCGTCTGGTGGCAGAACGTTCCTGGATACGCTCTCGGAAGCGTAGATCTATGCGATTGCTTAGGGAGATCAGGGAATCCAGATCTGTAGGAAGTTCCCGTGAGGTTAACTCATCTTTGACTCGGTCTGCCAGTCCTTGTCAAAATGTCGCCACCAAAGCTTCATTGTTCCAACTGAGCTCAGAGGACAAGGTGCGTCACTGAATTGCGTAGTGACCGACTGTCAGAGATCCCTGGCGGAGGGTTAAGAGGCTGGAGGCAGCAGAAGATATGCGACCGGGCTCATCAAACACCTTTCGGAAGGCCTCGATAAAGGTGGAGGCGTTAGACAGTATTGGGTCATTCCGTTCCCACAGGGGAGAGGCCCAGGCTAGAGCTTGTCCGGACAATAAGGATATAATGAAAGCCACTTTTATGCGTTCCGAGGGAAAGGATGCTGGATTACACTCGAAGTGGATAAGACACTGATTTAGAAATCCTCTGCATCTTTTAGGCTCTCCATCAAACTTATCCGGCGGGGAAAGTTTCAATGAAGCAAAGGACACCACAGCAGGAGAAGATGAGGTTGCTGCAACAGCCGAGGTCCTCACGGGAATGTTCTGAGCTGATGTCACAGATGCCTGAAGGGAGTCGAGATGCACAGCGACTCCTTGAATACATTGAAGCAACTGCGCCTGCTCGGACTCCTGTTTTTCAACTCTGTGAGCCAGGTGAAGTAGAAGGTCTCGAGCAGAAGGTTCGTTAGGTGTTTCGGTTGACATGGCCAGAGCAAGCTGTCACAAAGGAGGTATCAGCACCTGCAAGTATTGGCACAACTGCACAAGGAGGCGCGGAGTCTAACACGCCGCCGGTATTCACCAGGGACCCCCGCAAGGAGGTTTGGACTTTGCGGCGAATGACGTGCAGGTCGCGTCCCTCCCAGGTAGCTACTTGCGAGATGGCGGAGATATTCGTAGTCGTACAGGCAGAGTCAGGAACCAAGCGGGCAGATAAGGTACCGAATCAGGAGGTGAAGAGGAGTCAGCAGGCCGAGGTCAAAACCGGAGAATACAATGCAGGACAAAAGGGAGATCCAAGAGCGAGGTCAGAGGAAGCCGGGTCGGTAACAGGAGTAAGTCAGGCAATAATAATAGATATAAATATGAGAAACGCTGGAGGCTAGGTAACAAGTTGCTCTGGCACCCTAATGGTGTCAAAGCAGGGTATTTAAAGGAAGTGGGCAGCCCTCATTGGTGGGCAGTGGTTCGGCGGTCAGCGGCGCTGACCGCCGACAGGAAGTGAAGTAGCGCGTCCCGTTGCTATGGCGACGGGCGCGTATGCGCACCATTCCGCCGGAAGAAGCGTCCCCGTTGCTTGGCAACGGGGTGCTCAGCCGGAAGCAGACACCCGTCCCTGCATAACGAGGAGGCGCAGGGACGGTGTGTGATATCCGCAAACTATATTGTAATTGTAGATCTAAGACTTAATTTGCTTCGTCAGGATCCAAGAGCTATCAAAATCTTGGAACGACGTCTCCTCCTTCAGTTTCTCTGGCAACTGCTTCTCGGAAAAAACTTAGCTTTCCCAAAACATCCAGTAGTGATGCAGATGAGTCAGCACAATATTTTGACATTTGCTCTGCTCGAAAAGAATTGCCCAAAAATTGTGACAATAACGCAGTAGAATTTGCCTACTAATTCAGAAGACAAGCCTGCTAGCCATCCTATTTGTATTTCAGCAATGACTCTTAGCAATGGAGAACTCCTCTTTGTCTGTTACCTATACAACACTTCTGAATTTGCCTGCAAATTCAAAAGAAAGGCTGCAAGGACTAGTATTTATATTTCAGCAATAACAATTAGAAATGGAGCAATGTAGCTCTTGTCTTTGGGTGTATATAACACCATACACTTTTTGGTGCAAATTCAGTAGAGAGCCTGCCAGAACTAGTATTTGTATTTCAGCAATGACAGTTAGCAATGCAGCTCTCCTTTTTGTGTTACCTATATAACACTGTAGAATTTTACTGCAGAATTACACCACCCCTGCCAGCAGCAATAGTTCATGTATTTTTCTGCAATGAGATTTAACAGTGGAGCTCTCCTGAATGTCACTGATTCCTTTTTTTAACACTGCTACCACCCTCCTCTTTCAATTCTCTAACTTTGCCTGACCAACTGCTCTGCATTCTATGCTACCCCTTCTGTATCCCTCTCTGAAATGGCGCTAGATCGCCGTGGAGGACAGTTTATACATATTCCAAAACTCCCGACTTCCGAGATCCGACGACATCAGATCCGAGATTCGATGATGTTTTGCCTCGTTTTGGAATCCGAAAAAGCGCGAAAGTACCGAGCCTGGGTGACAGCTTTTATATATGCTTCCTCTTGCAAAGGATTGTTTAACAGTCAATTGCTTTAAACTACTAATAGTCTTCTTCTTGGTCTGCTTCTGGGATGAAGATCCACCCCCAGCAGTAGCAGCAGCAGTGGGATTAACGATCAAGAATTCTTCTGAGGAATCCTGGATAGTGGAGGAGTCATCTAGCCTTAACAACTTGGATGCAGGACTAACTCCAATCGCTACTGAGGATATTGATGAGAATAGTGTTGTGAGTGTAGATTGCAGGTGTCGAGATCTAGCTGAGAGAAGGAACCTAGCTGATGCTGGACTGCTTGTTGTTATTTTTTAGCATAAGTTTCTGATTTTCCCAACAGCTTTCCATGAACTTGCTTTAAATGGTGTAACATGGATGAGATTCCTAGATGGTTAAGGTCCCTACCTCTACTGACTGTGGCTTTACAGACGCTACAAATGGCTAGACAACTGTTGTCAGGATTTGGGTAAAAATAATTCCACACATAAGAGGTGGATTTTGTGGTCTTATTCCCAGGCATGACAATGGCTTTCTTCTTATCACGTGCAAGAACTGCTTCCATACAGCACATACACAAACAACATCATCCTCATCAACATCCTCATTAGTGCCCTCGTCATCTACACAAATATCCCCCTCATCCTGTTGCAATTCCAAAGTGGCATCCTCAATTGGTGTATCACCGGCTACACTGGGGCTGTTCAGTCACACATCTGCAGAAATGCTGAAAGGGGCCTTCATTATGGGTACAATGTGACTGTAGATTAAGAACAACACTGCCAGCCTTATTATTTCTATTTCAGCAATGAAAATTAGCAATGGAGCAATGGATCTCTCCTGAATGTCACTGGAGACTTTAGAGAATACTGCTACCCCTCATCTTTATTTTCTAGCTATGACACTGCCCAACTGCACTAGAGACTGCCAAGAACCGTGCTACTCCTTCTGTGTACCTCTGTGAAATGCTGCTGGATCACTGTGCAGGGCGGTACGTATGGAATACAAAACTCACGAGATCCAACAACATAACAATGACGTTTTTCCTTGTTTTCAATTCCAAGGGCAAAGTTCGGGTGTGCTTGGCTGTCGGGGAACCAAGCCTGAGCATCTCTGAATTATATAGCTTCAATTAATAAACATCACTTAATATAATGTAAGATAGAGGTCCTCCAACGGTTTGAAAAATTTCTAAATTCAATGGAATCAGGCTGGTTTGACAGCCTCAAACTCAAACTCAAAAAAAAAAGGCAACTGAAAGTTGAAGGCATTTGAACGTGCTAAATACTGTAAAGACGCTCAATGCGTTCAGCACATTTGACAATGAACCAGTTGCGTGCATGTCGAATACGCATGATGGACGTCATACACAATCGTAATGATCGTCGACCAAGTTTGAGTCTTTTCTAATAACCTCAAACCTGCTTGAACCATTGTTTGATAATCTCTTACAATTTTTAAAACCATTTTCTAAAAGGTCTGAGCATCTACTGTAGATGTAGAGTGCTTTAGTTTATTTTTTACACATTTTGCACAATCTGCCTGTTGATCAGCCCAACTTCTGACACTTAGGGCTAGATTTACTAAGCTGCGGTTTTGAAAAAGTGGGGATGTTGCCTATAGCAACCAATCAGATTCTAGCTTTCATTTATTTAGTGCTTTCTACAAAATGACAGCTAGAATCTGATTGGTTGCTATAGGCAACATCCCCACTTTTTCAAACCCGCAGCTTAGTAAATCTAGCCTTAATTCCTATTACATTATTTTTGTTGGGTGGATGAAGGCATTGGTGAAATGGTAGTAGTTAATGGTAGTGAGAGTTAACCTGAAAGGAAAAATTTTACTCTATTATACAGTACAGTGTTTTTTCTAGCTTGAATTATCTAAGAGTCAGACCGTCAGTGCCATAGAACACTGTACTGAATTGGGTTCCTTGACGTTCTTGTAGCTACACTCCACAGAAGAGCCACAAAAGCTTACCAGTTCAGATCTAGGGGCCTATTTGTACCCCAGTCACATTATTTTCAATGTAATTAGGCATGCTTTTTGGGACACTATAAATGCAATTAAAATAAGTACAGAAGCTCAAGAATCTGCAGATGTTGTCAATTTCCATCTTAATAACAAAAACACTAGTGTGGCGACAGGCAGCTTGCCAACATACTAATTAGGCTAAGCACTTGGCTCCAGCTAACCTGAACAGTACATAGTTTATCAGCAAGAGAGGAGTCTTTTCATTGTAAAAATCATCAGATTTTATTAAATCCTGAGAGACAAATAGAGTGATTTTAAAGCAGACAATTAACAGTATGTGTGTGTACTGCACACTTTGTATTGTCTATCTTAAAGGGGAACTGCACTCAAAAACCAAGTTGGACGTAAAGAACATTTCCACTTTCAAAAAAGTTGTTTCCAATAGATCAAAACATCTGTACTTGCCAATACAACATGGTACCTGTAAGCTTTGGTTTAGATGATACAGCAATGCCTGGCTTTCTGGAGTAATACTGTTTGGTTGCTCTGCTATGCAGCCTTATGACTTTCTGCTCCCCTCATGCCTACTCCCACTTCAAACCTCATTATGTGTTACCTTCTCTACAGCTGTTAGCTCTGGGCAGGTATGATTCTAACATTAGCTGCTCCAACCATGGTGTAGGCAACTTGTCTATGGGGAGACACAGATACTGCAATGCATGCTTGTACATGTAGTTCTCTGCCACAAACCCTACACACTGAGCAATGATGTCACTGAAATGCATTAAGAAAATATATAAATTTGCGTTTCATACATTCAATTAATTTGCTTCTCTTATAGTTATTTATATTTTTCAGGGTTCTTGAATGATGTTTAGGACTGTATTAATCCTCATACCGCCTATAATTTGTAGGGATGCTCAGGCTCGGTTCACCGAGAACCGAACACACCCGAATTTAGCAGATCTGAGTACCGAGCTGAGCCGGTTCCGTACTTTCGCGTGCCCTCGGAATTGAAACCGAGGCAAAACATCATTGTTACGTTGTCGGATCTTGCGAACTTTGGATTCTATAAGTACCGCCCTCCATGGCGATCCAGCGCCATTTCACAGAGGGACACAGAAGGGGTGGCACAGTTCTTGGCAGTCTCCAGAGCAGTTGGGCATCGTCATAGGTAGAAAAGAAAGAGGAGGGGTAGCAGTGTTCTTAAAAGTTTCCAGTGACATTCAGGAGAGCTCCATTGCTAATTGTCATTGCTGAAATAGAAATAGTAGGTCTGGCAGACTTGGGGGTAAATGTATGAACATGCAGGTTCTTCAACACCCGCGTGTTCAGCGTGTTCGGCGATTAAATTTCAAGCGGCGCTGCATTGTAAAGGGAAACTTCCCTTTACAATGCAGCGCCGCTTGAAATTAAATCGCCAAACACGCTGAACACGCGGGTGTTGAAGAACCCGCATGTTCATACATTTACCCCTTGGTCTTCTAAATTTACAGTCACATTGTACTGTGTTATATAGGTAACACACAAAGAGGAGAGCTCCATAGCTCCATTGCTAATTGTCATTGCTGAAATACAAATAATAGGTCTGGCAGGCTTGGTCTTCTAAATCTGCAGTCTTTGTTTGAAAGTGTATGAAAATAATATTGTGACCTGTGAGGTGGTCAAAATTGACTGCAAATGACTTGAAATTAGTGTTATTTGAGATTAATAATGACACACAATGTCTGGTATGCCTGAAAGACCTGGACCCACAGGTTTGATTTTTACTTTGATAAAGCTTATGACCACTGAGTGCTGTTAAAGGATAACCTCATCTAAATTTGGAGGTTTGTCTCAGCTAAGGCAAATCCGAAATTATTTGACCAATATTTTCAAAATACTAATTGAATCATTATACAGAATGCAGATGACCCAATAACAAAATGTATGTACTAACAACATGGATGCATAATCTAAGGACTATCTAATTTAGATCCAGATTTTCTTCAAGTTTCTATACTGGAGTTCTAGTGTTTCGCATAATTACTAATATAAGATAATATATGTGCTCTGCTAAATGGGATTAAGATATGTGGGAGTACTAAAATGTATTAGAGAGACTATGTATTAATCCTCGATTAATGTGTGATTTTGTTGCACATAAGAGTTATTTGTGAAGTATTGTAAGTGAATGATTAGTTCATATGATGCCATATAAATAAAGTAAGATAACGGTGAGTTTAACTGTGACTGATTTTATGTTTTTTAAATAAATTGTGCATTTTTATAGTAATTATATTAGTATTCTCAATATTTATTCCTTTTAAAAATGATCTGTGTCATGGTGGCATTGAAGAAGGAATTAATTCAAGTACTTTGGAAGTGCCTCAGCATCTACACTTTCTGGTATATTTTTAATTGTTCCTGTGTTTCTAAATCCTCATTTTTTTCCTTCAGGATATCTATATCTGATACATTTTTATTTACTTCAGATTTTAATGTTTTTTACTATATGCACATGTCATCAAATCTTTTCTCAAGATAAAACATTCTAGATCCTAGAGCATGCAGTTCTGAATTGGATTGTTCAGTATCAGGATCTGATCATGTCTTGTGGTTTTGATTTTTATAAAAAATGTCTGAAGACGGTTAAAGTCTCTCAATATCTCTTTATCAGAGTTTAAGTTGTACATCAGAGTTGTATTTGCTGCCTTTGTTAGATGGAGGAGCGCATTTCCTTTGTTCTTTTGTCTTCATGGTAAAAGGTGATTTTGATAGGATTACTCACACTCCTCAATCCCACATGACTCATTCACAAATTGGAATCATCCTTATTGCTCATTTCTTAACAAGCTTGATCCATCTGTTGGAGATCTCCCCTGTTTCCTGGTTAGATCGCAACATGGTTGTTTTGGAGTTGGACTTGAATCCTGGTCAGCCTAAACCCATTACATAGAGATTAAATGACAATATTTAATGGGGGGAAAAACAAAAACAGTGATAAAGTAAAAGAATATATTGATTCCTTTCTTTGGTTAAATAAACCAGAAGACAAATCACATGCTTACAATGGGGAGGCCATCAAATCATGCAATAGAGGAACTCTAATCAGCATAAGCTCTCACAAATAGAAATCCTTCAATAAAGAGGTTATCCATTTGGAAAACACACTACATATTTTACTTCATTACATAAAAACATATCCTAAAAAAAAAAAACATATTTAAGGATACTTGCTATTAAAGGTCAATTAAACAAACTCATATCTATAAACTTGCCTCTGACAGCCTGTCCTGGCTTTTCATGTTTGGTAGACTTGAGAAAAAGAGCTTTATGGAAATTTCCAGAGGGTTTTGGAAGCACTTCATTTCAACCCTTCTGCAAATACACTGGATAATGGCAGTATTTCCTACATACTACAAAATGTGACAAAACAGGGTTGTGCAATATGCAACATTCAAAAATACTATTTGACAACACACTTATCACTGCTTGTGCTTCTAGTAATTATACTCTTTTGTGATCTCTCCTAAAGATAGACCAGTGGCAGCCAATATTACGGCTATGGAAAAGCCAACATACTTTTAAATGAAGTAAAAGTATGTTGTAAGTAGTCTTGGCTTATACCAATCGCTATTGTCACTTTGTTTAAAAGTATGTCGGCTTTCCCATAGCCGTTAACCCGTACCCAACCCAGATAGACAACTCTGTAAAACAATGCCCCAATAAAGCCCCCAAACTTACGATTTGCTATAACAATTGGGGACCACAGCACAAGAAGATTCAATCTATCTAAAACAAAAATAAATAATTGCTATTTGGAATAACCCTAATTTTGAGGCAGGCATGAATCATAAAGCGTCTAGAAATTGGACAAATTGTGATATTACATTTCTTACAGACATTAGTTACCACAATGTTTTCATGGAATGTACAACTTCAAAAGATAAATTTAATCTTCAAGTTTATCATTTCTATCAATATTAGCAACTCAAGGAAGTTTCCATAGTTGTAAAATTGAAAATAAAATTACTCGACTCCACTTGATCTTAAGGAAAAATACATTGATGAACTGAGGTGGGTGGAGGACATTGGGGAGTCCCTTTAACTGTAAGAATGGCACAAAATAAATAAAGATATGAAAATAAGTTCCTTTAACTCTAAAATGACTGAAAATTCTAATAAGATTCTAGTTAGATGGTACTTAGTACGCTCCCATCTAAACAAAATTAGCATCTTGCCTCATGTGTTATGGTCCTGTCCTAACTTCAAAACATACTGTGTGGAAGTTCATAAACTCCTTGAAAACATCACAGACATATGATTATCATCATGACCTTCCTATTCATTGTTACTCCACCCTGTCCTAGAAACCTCCCAAAACTCTGGGGGGTAAATGTATCAAGCTGCGAGTTTCCAGCGGGTTGGAAAAGTGAAGACATTGCCTATAGCAACCACTCAGATTCTAGTTATTTATTTAATACATTCTACAAAATGATAGCTAGAATATGATTTGTTGCTATAGGCAACATCTCCACTTTTCAAACTGGCCAGAAACTTGCAGTTTGATACATTTACCCCTAGGAAGTATATTTACTAAACTGCGGTTTTGAAAAAGTTATCGCACATATGCTTCCATATGTGTGATAACTATGTGCTGTCAAATCCCTTAATAGCGCCCCCCACTATCAAACGTGATCGTACAGACTTGGCGCACATGTCACCTGAAATCAGTTACAAACATCATACATGGGTTATATGACAGATTTAAAGAAATATGGTCACCATGGATATTCGCTTTGAGGCCTTAACATAATTATTGCATTTTAATTTATTTAATCTAAAAATTAGAGCAAAAAGATTTTTCAAAATTGACCTTTAAAGATTGGATTTCAATATAATAGACTCTCTTTTTTGTATTTATTATGCACTAACCTACCTTATTTGCCTTTACTTTTTCTTCCTTTACCTTGAGTGAAATAATTAAATCCAAAACGTTTTCATTTAGAATTTATTTAATCTTTGATTTAACTCAATATTGTGTTTGTGTGTTTAAAAATTCCTGTAATTTGTAATACATATAATCTGTATAATGTTGTGGTATAATTGATAGGGTCTCCTTTTCCACATCCTTATTCTTATGCTTTTTTTGCGTATTTTATCTTAGTGATTTGAATGTTTTAAAAACCTCAATAAAGTCTAA
Source organism: Mixophyes fleayi (assembly GCF_038048845.1). NCBI lineage: Eukaryota > Metazoa > Chordata > Amphibia > Anura > Limnodynastidae > Mixophyes > Mixophyes fleayi. The sequence goes on from NC_134404.1 coordinate 205,480,218, forward strand.
AAATATATAAAACAAGAAAACTGTTACTGGGATTAAGTTATGTCTGGGCCTGGGGTCACAATAATAAAGCAAACAAAACCACATTTCTGGGGGAAATACAGTATCTTACAGAGATTATTTAAGTATGTTGCTATCATGGGATACCTATTACTGTCACAAGTTATAAAGGCCTGGACACAAGTGTTTTGTTTTTATTATTTTGATGAAGGAGGAAGCCGGCAGCACATAATGATGTCCCTGTGAAAGGCGACAGTATTATTACTGCTGTTAAGGGGGTAATGAAAGTATACGGCAATGTAAACTACATTGTACATTGCCGCAAACTTCGATTACCCCTAACAGCAGCAATAATACCATCGCCTTTTACAGTGACATCATTAAGTGCCGCCGGCTTCCCCTTCATTGCAATTGTTGTGACGTCGCATTTCACAACAGTTGTCATTGTAAGTGCGTTGGAAAGGATACATTCGCCCTGAAGATGTCGGGGTAAGTGTTGTCGGGGTTTTCAGCATCAATATGCTGAATACCACCGATGGTTTCCATTGTCTTTTGCAGACTACTGTACTAGGCCTTTGCTCTTAGACTTCGAGTGTGGTTTTACTCTGGCTTTGGCCTCGGACAAAGGTGTTACAGCTTCCTAGAGCCCTGGATTGTTATTTAAGGTTCATACATGATTTTTACTGTGCAACTCATGTCTTTTGCATGACAGGTGCCACAGGCTCTAAACTACAGCAGACAGTCCACTCTTTCTGAACAAATGATTTATTATAAACTGCACACTACGACGTCAGACATCCTACCAATTAACATTCCCCAGTCCAAGGCAACTCGCCTTGGGGCAACCTTGCCCTACTCTTGGAAGACAACAGCCCTTGCCTACCTGGGGATCCAGATTTCCATAAACTTAGAGAATATTCTTGATTTAACTTCTCAATCCTGATTCTTCTTCTCCTCACTCTCACAGAGTCATGTATGTGCAGCAAGGTCTCCTGGCTGGGTAAGTTCACAGCCTTCAAAATTATGTTACCAAAGTTGATGTATCTGTTTTGCTCATTACCTTTTTTCTTACCAAAACCGCTATTTGCGGTGTGGTCCTGTGTGTGAATAAAGACAAAGCAAAGGGGTGGGTTAGTATTATAAGATCTGACTAGATACCACTCTGCATGTCTGCTGGCCCAATTCAGGGACTGAATTAGGCCAGCAGACTAGAACCCCCCCTCCCATAAGAAACGATAGGGTGGATTTGGAAAGGGCTCTATACCCCCTTCCCTCGAGGGGACTTGCTTTAGGTGCCCAAACATTGGCGGTCCTCTGGTGCTCTCCTTCCTAGGTTGACTAAGGACACTTTGGTCTGTCTTGGGATAGACTGGTGGAGGCAACAACGGACATTACCCTACCCATCAAAAATCTCTCTATTATTGTTCAGACTTATTGATCTGCTTACAGCTTGCTAAAGTTTTGGACTTTATTTATGTTTCATTTTATGTGTTAGCAACAGTACCTCTGATAACCAGAGGTGCTGCAATTGTGCCTGCTTCTTGTGCTTTAGGAGTTAACCCTACTGTTCACTAATTATTCCTTGCACCTGGGTGTGTCCTTCTTATACTTGTCTCTCCCAGCATTCTTTGCTGGTTATTGTTGTCCCATCCTGTTGTTCCTTTCCTCTGCTGTGCTTTTGGTTTCATGCTCACTGGATCTCTCCATATTACCACTTACCTTCATCAGCCATCTACCCGGTATTTATTCCTGCATATTCCTGTATATTCAGTATTCAGCAATAAACTTTGTGTGTTTTCACCTCATTCCTGGCCCCTGAGCTGCACTTGTATTTGAACCATGACATTCCTAATATAAATGTGACCTTGTGGAAAAACAATGGCACTTTTTGATTCACAGTTACTGCTTGCTTTTCCTCAGCTACAAACCCAATTTCATATCCCACAAGAGAGTTCTATAAATATTTACAAATTACACATTGTGTCACATCCCTTCTGAAGCACAACCTGGGTCCGCTTCACCTCCCGGCTCTATACCATGTGAAACTGAATAAGGGTGATATTACAACGAGTATCACCTACTGGTATGGGATTACTGCATTTGCAACATCCCCTCACAAAATGAAAAGCCAACTACAATGGGAATCTGACCTCTAGTTGAATCTCACTGTTGAACAGTGGGAAGCCATCTTTTATTCTCCCATTGCATGTGCAAATGCCTTAACCATACAGAAATTTTAATTAAACGGATTAACCGACTCAATCTCCCACCAACCAAGCTTCATAGAATGTGTGTGGTACTAAGTGTGAGGCAATATAAATGCCCATATATGTATACAAAACAAAAAGACAGTTGTCAGCGCTTATCCTTTACACTGCATATATGTGTGTGTCTAGCAAAATGAAAACATGAGGTATTAGTTCATATTTTGATCAAAACATTTAAGCCTGCATCCCAACATCAAGGGAACCTCATTATATGCTACACTGACCTATATGCTTTAAACACCATTAAAATGCAGTTAAAATCAGATGCACTCACCTCCCAGGTATAGGGGTTTACATCTAGCAAGGGCTGGTTTGTGAGCCACACCCAAATGTGCCTTAAATAGGCTTGATGGACAGCTTCTATGAAACCATTTGGAGACCATTTGCATGTTATGCTAAGCAACTTCAGCAGGATTGCCTGTGACTGTTATGGAAATCCTACGGGGTCAGACTACAAGATAAGTACCTGTTTTGAAATCTAATGGTGCGACTGCCACCTAATGGTGTATATATTTACTGGACACCGATACAGTGGACACTTGTCAGACTTGTTATTTGAGCTTACCAAGGATACAACATCTATATGTTTTATTTTTAGTCTGCAATACGGACTCCTCCAATTGCGGTGTGGTTATTTCTTCTTGCTTTATATGGTACCATATTATATATATTTTTTGGCTACTTTCCTGTGATATTGTTTTTTATCTCAGAACTTTGGGATTCAACATTTACGGGTCACTTTATTCCACCTATTGTATACCGATAGGATTCAACTTAGATCATTGGTTTACATACTATGCACCATTTTTTTAATAGTATATATGATTGTATATGATTAATAAATTGTATCCATACCTTTTTAACTTAATGCTTAGTGCTCTCTTTTTTTCTATTTTTTTCTATGACAATAAGGCAATATTTTGAAACAAAACCAGAGAAGAAACAAGCCCGTGCTCGATATATCCCACATTATATATGGTACCAGCTGCTTGGCAAGCAGCTGTGGGATAATGTGGGATAATGTGGGATAGCAGCTACAAGCCAGCCCTTGATAGAGGGTGCACCAGAGGCCCATTCTAGTTCTACCGCTACGGCGCTACTCACGCTCTTACTGTAATTCCACAACTTACCAAAGGGGAACCCTCTGGCTCTCTTCCATGATTATATAGATCCCCCACAGATTGTCATTACTGTCTATATGACGCATGTAAATTGTTAATGGCGTGTTGTATGTACCCCACTGTACCTCCCTTTTTTCTTTTTGCGTATCTCCTCCCCACCCCTATTTTCTGCTTTATGTACCCCATATACCTAATAAAACTTCAATAAAGCAATTGACAAGAAAAAGAGAATACTATAGCATGCCTCTTCCAAAATCAAAGTTGAGGAGTAAGTCACCCCAAGTGGCAATTCAGTGGGATTCAATCAGATAGCACCCCCATTGTTACCTTCAGTATTCACAGGGCCGCCGAGAGGGGGGGGGAGCGGGTACTATTTACCCGGGCCCGGCCATGCCAGGGGGCCCGGACCGGGCCCCCACCGCTGAATTTTATTTTATTTTTTACACTTTTCTTTATTGCAATTTTTTTTTATTTTTGTCTTCTTTTTTTTTTTTTTTTCCCGGGGAGGGGGGGGGGGGGGCTTGGGGTGTCCGACCCGTCCGTTGGTGGGGGGAGCTAGATAGTTAAAAAAAAAAAAAATTTACATATTCACCTGATCGCGCCGCCCTCCCTCCTCTCTGCTCGTTTCACACTGACTGTCGGGCGTGACGTCATCAAGTCACGCCCGACAGTCAGTGAGGAACGTCGCAGAGGGGACCAAGCAAGAAGAAAGAAGAGAACACAGAAGAAAAGAAAGAAACTAACAAGTAAGTAAAGAACAGAGAGTCAAGGGAAGGAAAGTAGAAAGGGAGAGTGTGACAAAGAAGGGGGAGAGATGTACAGAATGAAAAAAAAAGTGGGGAAAGATGTACAGAATGAAAAAAAAAGTGGGGAAAGATGTACAGAATGAAAAAAAAAGTGGGGAAAGATGTACAGAATGAAAAAAAAAGTGGGGAAAGATGTACAGAATGAAAAAAAAAGTGGGGAAAGATGTACAGAATGAAAAAAAAAGTGGGGAGAGATGTACAGAATAAAAAAAAAGTGGGGAGAGATGTACAGAATGAAAAAAAAAGTGGGGAGAGATGTACAGAATGAAAAAAAAGCAGGGAGAGATGTACAGAATGAAAAAAAAGTGGGGAGAGATGTACAGAATGAAAAAAAAGTGGGAGAAATGTACAGAGTGAATAAAAAGGAGGGGAAGCAGCATGGAGGGCGCAGTGTGAACATAAGGGGGCACAGTGTAGTGATGAAGGGGCACAGTAATGTGCACAGGGGGCTTGTTGCAATGTAGTGAGTGTGAGGTAGATGGTGGCAAATTAATGGGTGCTATTTTGTTTGTAGGGTGATGGGGAGGCAATTTAATAGTGGGGACTTAATTTAAGATGGGGTGGTTTGGGGGCTATTGAATGTGGGGATGAGTTTGGGGAGAATGAGGTCTATTTATTAAATGTGACTATGAGTTATTTAATGGCAGTGATGGTTGCGGGAAATAGGTATTGCTGTTTGCAGGAAGGGAATAGGTTTATTTATTAAATGTGAATACTATTATTTTAATGTTGGGGCTGGAGGAATGCCTAATTATTAATTGTGGGTGCTATTGATTTAACGCCGGGGCTGGCTGTAATTTTCTAAGTGTAGCCATTTTTTTTTCCAAATAGGTCCTTCAACATTCCAGGATCCAGACAAGCCACAACTAAAGAAACCAGCAGCCACAGGTGGAGAAAGTGAGAAGAACAGGTAGGAGAGAGCAGCAGAGTGTGTGAAATGTTGTGATTCTAGTAGGGACAATACCAATTTTTGGTGAGTGTTGTGCCCAATGTTAGGTGCAGGCCAAGACTGAACTGTTTGTGTACACACTGCATTCTTTGTATACTACACTGTGGTGGTAGATGTCCTGAAAGTCAGGAGTGCTTGGACATATGTGACGCTCCGGCGAATTGAGTGCCTAGTGATTTTGATGTTAGCCACGCCCCCAAATGCCTAACTACAACTTTGAAAAAAATTTTTTGCATGCTCAACTATAAGGGGGGGCCCCACAAATTTGTTGTACCGGGGCCCTGAATTCCTCTTGGCAGCCCTGAGTATTCAGTCCAGCTCACTATGATCAATAAAGAGAGATTCCAGCCCTAAAGTTCCGGAGGAGCACAATAATTTCAATGTATGAAGCACCTGATTGAACAGGGGCATTAACAAGAGATATGACTGAGAATGATCTCCTTTGTTATTGTATTTTTTATACATATTGTGGTCATTAAGGCTTATTTAAAAACTGCAGAAAATGCAGACCTATAATGTTTCTTTATATGTGCACCTGTGTGTCCAACTAGCACTTGGAACTACCCATGGAAAAAGCAATCTTTGCCTAGTTTTGCAGGATTTCTGATGCAACTGAAAACGTGCATGTTGGAAATAGTAGAAATGTAATTTCAAAGTCCCAGCTACTGTTTAGAGCCTTTATCTAAGGTTTGCATTTCTCTCCTAAAAAAAATGCTGTTTAGCTTCATTTATGTCTTAAATGAAAACGTGAGTAAGGGAACATCAGGACTGACTTTTTTACATATCACTTTGTGTGCATGAAAAGTTTTTAATGAAATTGCTGAAAGCATTGCTTTTGTGTTATACTGTAGGATCTGCGTAGTCATGAGAGTATGAGCTTGTCATTGTCTGCAGTCAACAGAATACATTGTATTGTGGTCATTACAATGGGATCTGCATACTGTATAGCTCTCTAGATATAGAACTTTGCCAACTGCTGGGTGCGCCAGTAGTACACAGGGACGTAACATATTAACTGTAGATTCACTTACTTTTGACATCTTCAGTGCCCCCGCCAATGTTTTGAATGGTCTCACAACAGTTTGTGGATATATGTTTCACTTGTCGGTGGTCTTCCCCGAAGAACCAATGTCTCTCACACTCACGACACAAAATAATAATACAAGTTGCAAAGCAGGAAAAATCGAAACAGAGTGTTTATTGAGACTAAGTGGGCAAGGAGTATGTAGGTAAATGAAAATGAGCAATATAAGAGCAGTGTAACATTGATACAAGAGAATAATAGAGCTGTGCAATATATATTAAGTGTAAAAAAAGCATTACTTCACTACTAGGTATCAACAATTATGAGGCCCTAACTAAACACAATGCTGTTGTTAGTCTAGTAACATTCATCTACTGCCCTCCTTACCGAGTCATTATCATAATGTTGTGACCATAGTGAGTTTGTTTTAACGACCCATCTAAAATGGAAATGTGTAGAAAGGGATTGCCCATAGCAACCAATCACATTCGAGCTATAATTTATCTAGTGCATTCTATAAAACGATAGATAGCTTCAGATTGGTTGCTATTGACAACACTTCCACGTCTCCTTTTTAGAAGGTGTGGTAAATTTATCCCTAGCTCTCTTTCAGGCCACTATGCAGTTACAGTTCTTTAGGTCTAGATCACACTCAGCAAAAACAAATTGTACATGCTGTGTTGAAATGTCACTATCTTGTTCTGATTCTGTGAATTTATTTTAAGTTACCCAACAGGCTTAAATCCTGTGAATAGAATATCATAGAAGGAGCACCTCTGGGTGTTGCAAACTTTGGAGTGACTGGTGATACAGTCCTTTTGTAATACAGCCAGTGCTCAGGGGGGTGGTGCTAGAACACTGGGATGCTCAAGAACTGGTAATCACTATGTGGAATCACCTGCTGGTCCCTCTCTGTCATCACCTATGGTGGTTGGGCCTTGTGGTTGCTCCTAAGCATGCTCCCATGCTGTTCTTTCACTACCCTGGTTAGGTCAGAAGAAAAAATGGCCACTCTATGGAAGCTTTTAGCTAGTCCTTGCAGCTGGAGCTGATGGGGTATGTATTTTCACACGTTGGGAGGTTTCTTGGAGGCCCTAGGTCTGACTGTTCCATAGATCACACAGTGGGTTACACTAATTTAACACTTATTTTCAGGAGTTCTGAAACCTGTTCGGTTTTGCTCTCAGCAGCTAAAAACACCAATAATCTCTTACTATGTTAGGAAGGATACATATGATTATATTTAATATTTGTTGTTGAATATTGTTGTTGTGTTTCAGTGAAAATTTTATGTGTCCTGGTGGAGTACCCCAGGAAGATCTGTAAGAGGTGTATGAGATTTACTTCTAAATTTCTGAAAAACTATCTGCTACAGCAGCAGAAGGGACTGTGAGGTTTATTTATGATCCCATTGCATATTGCTCATGTCAATTATCATTTGTTACTGCAATGATAAGAAATTAATGAACATGACTATTTATAAAAATTGATAAGCCGGAACAGCGGTTCTGAGGAGCCTGTCCCAGCAAATGGTGTATCGTAAAGTGATTACATTCACAATCATTTTACTTCCAGGTTTTGACCTCACTTTTGCTCTGTGCATGCTCAGAACACAATTAGCAATAGGCGGAAGGGGAAGAGCACGAAGCCTGCCAGGGAGAGATCCGAAGATCCCTCTCCTGCAATGCCCTCCCCATAAAATAAAACTGATAACGCCTAACGTCTACAGATGGGGAAACGCTTTGAAACGTTAAGCGTTTCACAGCTTAGTAAACAGGTCCAGATCGCGGTGAACATTGAGAATAATGGGGACTGCGGTTGTTCACTTAATGCAGGAGATATCTCCTGCTTTAGGCTAATATTAAATAACAAAATAAGATAATTTTACCTAAACCATGTGGAAACAGATGTTTTTGCTTACATTTAGGCTTGATAAATAGACCCCTGTGTATGGTTTTGCGAACACCTGTCAGACTGTGTGCTGCAGCAAATATGACAACACTTCGACAGTCATGCTTTGTAAGGACAGGTAAACACAGGCTGGTAAAATAGAGATCATTACGTTATATAATGAATTGGATTTTCAGCACACACTGATAATTTTTAGAAAACTTTGCTGACCATGGATCCTACTTTTAGCTTCTGTGCTATATACAATGGGCACAGATGGCCATCAATCTCTTCACTTCACTTCTCTTTACTTCTCTGCAAGGGCGGCTCACTTTATTTTGACTAGATAAATTTGCATGCCTGGGGATTTTTGTCTACATAACCCTATCTGCGCCCATGTGAGCAAGCTGTATTGTTGTACAGCAATAAATTTAAATCCCAAGATTGGTGATGTGATATGTTTCTATGTTTCTAATAATGCTGGGCATGCAAAAGTTCCACAATTGTTTTGCCACTTTGCAGTGTTATGCTTACTTTGTATAATTAATGCATTGTTTTCCCCTCAATAATATCCCTTATCAATATCAGCTTCTGATTTCCATTATTTATTCTGTTTTTGCGCATTGGCTGTAACTCTGCGCAGGGCTGCATAGGTAAAATTGAGGTTTCTGTAATTTGTTTTGTTATTGAATGGATTCAATACAACTGCATTACGGGAAGAATTGTTTTAGAGTAGATCACCCTGACCAAAAGTCTATCCATCCATGCAATCAGGATATTTGCAAACTCAAAACAGTGTGGAGGTGCAGAACAAAGAACATTCCTCATTGTGCTGTAATCCATTTGTACAAATGCACACAATGATTATTGCAACATCATGTCACTGAATGCAGCTGGAGGATTTTTTGCCTAATATGATAAGTGGGCCTGGCCAGATATGAGCGGATTAGGAAGTTCCATAACCTGTGTTGGAGAGGCACTAAAATGCACATTGCTAATGCTCAAAAATGTACAGACATGGCCAAAAGTTTGGAGAATTACACAAATATTATTTTTTACAAAGTCTGCTGCCTCTGTTTTTATGATGGCAATTTGCATATACTCCAGAATGTCATGAAGATGAATTCAATTAATTTCAAAGTCCCTCTTTACCATGACAATGAACTTTATGCCAAAAACAACATTTCCACTGCATTTCAGCCCTGTCACAAAAGGACCAGCTGACATCAGGTCAGTGATTCTCTTGTTAACACATGTGAGAGTTTTAACATGGACAAGGCTGGAGATCACTCTGTCATGCTGATTGAGTTAGAATATCAGACTGGAAGCTTTAAAAGCAGGGTGGTGCTTAAAATCATTGTTCTTCCTCTGTTAACCATGGTTATCTGTAAGGAAACACATACAGTCATCATTGCTTTGCACAAAAAAGGCTTCATAGGCAAGGATATTGCTGCTAGTAAGATTGCACCTAAATCAACCATTTATCGGATCATCAGAACTTCAAGGAGAGAGGTTCAATAGTTGTGAAGAAGGCTTCAGGGCGCCCAAGAACATCCTGCAAGCGCCAGGACCGTCTCCTAAAGTTGACTCAGCTGCGGGATCGGGGCACTACCAGTTCAGAGCTTGCTCGGGAATGGCAGCAGGCAGGTGTGTGTGCATCTCTACGCACGGTGAGGCGAAGACTTTTGGAGGACGGCCTGGTGTGAAGAAGGTCAGGAAAGAAGCCACTTCTCTCCAGTAAAAAAGCATCAGGGACAGACTGATATTCTGCTAAAGGTACAGAGATTGAAATGCTGAGGACTGTAGTAAAGTCATTTTCTCTGATGAATCTCCCTTAAGATTGTTTTGGGCATCTGGAAAAACGCTTGTCCGGAGAAGGAAAGGTGAGCGCTACCATCAGTCCTGTGTCATGCCAACAGTAAAGCATCCTGAGACCATTCATGTGTGGGGTTGCTTCTCAGCCAAGGGAGTGGGCTCACTCACAATTTTGCCTAAGAACACAGTTATGAATAAACCATCCAAGAACAGTTTGGTGACAAACAATGCCTTTTCCAGCATGATGGAGCACCTTGTCATAAGGCAAAAGTGATAACTAAATGGCTCAGGGATCAAAATATCGAAATTTTGGGTTCATGGCCAGGAAACAAGCCAGACCTTAATTCCATTGAGAACTTGTGGTTAATCAAGTTCCCAATGGGATTCAAGTTAATTGACAGCATGCAAGGGCGAATTGCAGAGGTCTTCAAAAAGAAGGGTCAACACTGCAAATATTGACTCTTTGTATAAACTTAATGTAATTGTCAATAAAAGCCTTTGACACTTATGAAATGCTTGTAATTTTACTTCAGTATACCATAGCAACATCTAACAAAAAAGGTCTAAAAACACTGCAACAGCAAACTTTGTGAAAACCAGTACTGTCATTCTCAAAATTTTTGGCCATTACTGTAATAATTATGTCCTGGGGGAGCAGATTTAATAAAGAGATGTGGTGTGAGCTAGGTTGGGAAGAAGATGTGTCTTGAACAGGTTTGGGGGCTTTTATTTTCCTTTCAAAAGATTTTACTCAAATTTCTAGAACACCATTCTCCATGTGCTAAAAGGCATCAGTACACATATTTAACTAGGGAAGCATGAACTCTTAGTGCATTCCTGCACATAAGTAAAGAACACTCCTGTTATCAATATATCTCTGAGCAAAATATGGCCATACTTTACTTCACTGCGCAAATCAATGCACAATTCTATATCAGTAGCCACACCAGTTACAAACATATAGGACCAGATTCATCAACGTAGGTATCTGCCGATTTTGTGGTATCGCACACAAAATCACTCTGCGCATACCTAGAACCGGGCCATACACAACTAAACGCAACACTGTTCACTGCATCTGCATACACAAAGGACAGTTACTACAGCCTATGTTTTCTGGGAGTGAACTGGACAGGGAAGGTGCATTCACCCATAGTACAGTAAGGATGGGCCAAACTCAAGCACACGCAGCCATGTCCGAATCAAGCTTTGGCCATCTCAAAGTTTCTTGTTTTTCTACCGTATCTCTTGCTTCAGCTACTGGGCTAGTCTAAGTCCTGAGTATTAGTACTCGTATGCATACTGTAACATGTGTTTGCAAACAGGAGCAGCTGTAAAAATGTATTTTATGTTCAGTAGACATTAAGATCATCTTTTTTTTTTTCTGTACATTCTTTTGCAAATGTATATTTCACATTCGCATTTGACGTATCCTGCAGGGTTTTGTGTAGTGCAGCAGAGCAGACCTACACCCGAATTCATCAGAGTGCATATCTTCAGATCCATTCCTTGCTGAATTCAGGAGTACGCAGAGAAGATTTACATGTGTTTTTAAACAAACACACGTTGCGTTCAGTATGCATACCTTGATGAATCAGGCCCATAGAATTTGCCTCCCTTTATATCCATGTAAAAAATACCATTAAAATGCAACAGTTGTGTTGTATAAATTTAAACTTACTATATTCTATTTTTATGACAAAAAAAATTAACACTCATTTTAGATAGAACTCACATTTTTAGGTAAAAGCTTATCACTGCTACAGCTATTTTCCAGACGTGCAATTGCATTCCCTAGAAGGTATCCTACATGGAATGTTTTCAGAAGCAGGTGACGTGTTGCTGATTTGTGCGGTTCCGTCGCCTGGCTCTCCTTGAGGAGACACAGATTTTCTTTTAAAAGGTGCTCCGCTGATAAAAGGCATGGGCCGAATGTTGTCACATTCTGGAGATGACTGGGAGACTTGTCATGGGTTATCTGTGGGTCGGCGTGAGGTGGGAAGGGAAGTCGGGGGCCAAGTATGTGCACATGGCACCAATACACAGACACTCTGCTGACAAGGTAAAGACAAGAGTACTTAATGTTTTCAATACAATAGTCTTTATGTTTTTAATGGTTAATACACAAACGTAGATATCAAAGACACAGAAATAAAAAGGATGTGATATTTTTATGCATTTTTGTTATTTTACTATCATAATTTATTTTATTATTTATTTCGCTGTTAAATGTACTATAGTTTGAAAGTTAGCTCACCCATTTCATAGCTTAAGTAAGCTTAAATATTTGTTATTGTAACATTTTTTTAACATGATTTAATTATTTGTTTTGCAATCCTGTTTAGGAAATCGTTTTCTCTGCTCATTCGCTATCCTAACGGATCTTGTGCCAGACATACTTCAGTTATGATCATATAGTATGCATAAAGAATGAATTATCTACTTGACCTTATGAGCATTCACTTGCTTTTTGAACCCTTTTCAACAACTGTACTACATGCTTTGCAAGAGCCTCTTATATCTTTGATTTCTTCATTTGTTCTGCACTCTCCAATCTACAGACTTGCTTGTTCTTTGTCTCCTACGCTTGCAGAGTTTGACAGTGCCTATTTCTCTTCATTAACAATTCTAATCTTATAATTCACCTTATCTTGGTAGCATTCATTCAGGTATCATCAGTGTCACTCAGCACACTCTTGCTTTAGTCTTGTGGTCTGCATGCTGTATTCATACACATTTCAGACTTGATGATGTGTCTGAAATTTACTTAATTAAAAACTATTAAATTGGCCACCAGTGTAATTTACCATATTATATTACAATGTCACATTTTGAATTAACACTTTTCTATTGTGAAATACAACAAATTACATGTTGATAACAAAATTAATGTATAGTATAAGGTGGGTACTACAATATAACATACAAATGGTGTACACAACAGAAACTTAGCAACTTATATACAAAGTTGGTGCAATTTTTATTACTTGCTCACAAACCAAGAATTTCCCCTTCTTTAAAATTCTTATATACACTTAAACCTGTATCTACATTTGTATCTTGTCCCCAAAACCTACGAGTTATAAGGCAGGATAGGGGTGTTCAAAAAAAGACAACCGCTTACATCAATTTTCATCTGGTGTCTTCAGCAGTTCTGATGATTGATGCAATAGAAAATTGATAATAAGCAATTTCTTTAACACTGAAATTAAACAATCAGATGGCATGCCTGGGTTAATGTGTTACTTTCTGTCCAACACCATATAGGCTCAGTGGAACTTTTAAACCATTGAGTATCTGCCAGTGCTAGAAGTTTTCCAACCAGCTCAAAATTATATTGTATTTTTCCTCTGATATCTCATTCTCAAGTAGGCTTGCCCAGCACTCTTTTATCTATTTAGTTCTTAAAACCATTTAAGTTCCTTTGTGGAATGGAAACCAAGTACTCTGCTCCATTAATCTCCTGTGCCAAACATTCTACTGTAATTCTCCTATTATTTTTAATATGCTCAATATGTGACTTAAACACATTTCATATAATTTCCACTTTGCAGAGGTCCAGGAAGAACAAATTTTCCACAGTAATATCACTTTCTGCAACTTATAAAGGACTGGATGCTATATACACATCTCTCCTATACCATTAAGGGATATCAAATGATTTATATAATTCCAGTGGATATACATGGTTATCCAATTTCGTTACAAGACAATTGAAATCCTCAGCTACCTCCACCTTCCTGGCATTGTGTCCAATAATAACAATTGTCTATAGTCAGGCCAAAGGGTATATGAAAGATGAGGGAGGTTTGTGATGTCTCGTGAGAAGCTTGAACCATGTAGGATAAAAGCTTTAGTAGGCACATTATGTGCCGCCTACCCAACAAGGATGACGTGCCACCTTTTTCAACCTCCATGTTGCATCCTGCACTTAATTGTCTTGTTGCTCAAGATGCTGTTGTTTTTGGGTCTTCTGCTGAGCCGTTCCCATTCCTCTCTAGACACGCACATCTTTTGCCTTATATACATGCAACCTGGGACATGTGGATGCATATTGGGTTTACATCTTTTAACATCACCAGCACATGATTAAAAGATGCACAGTGCCATACTCCTGTGCCTGTGCTCCTTTAGTATGTATCACTTTATCTACTTCTTCTTCCGTCTATCTGTACTGACCTTAGCTCTTTGTGCTGACTTTACTTACTTGCTTGTGACTATGACTATGGCTTGTTATTCTGACTGCATTAGTTTGCTATTGACTGTGTCCCATTTTTGACTCGATACTGTATAGCTGATCAGGCAATACCCGTTGCGATGATGAGACGCTTAGAACCACTTCACAAGGTCTTCACTTTTTGCAGCCCCAATTCCTGTTGAATGTGATATGCTCCTGAATACTCAGTTGCCCCCAGGACTTGAATAGTAGCAGTAGGGGTTTATTATCGCTAGGTATTGCAAGGTTTAGGATTGATAGAACATGGTCAGAGGCAATAGGAAAGCCAGAACATATAGTGGCATCTATAAGAGGTGAGAGTAAAGTTCAATAAATTATCCGAGGTCCTAGGCAGGCAGAGTCCAGTAAACAATATGAAGTCAGGGGCTGGCAGCATACAAATGCAGAGTTCAGTAAACTATCCTAGGTCAGATGGAAAAGAGAGAAGCAAGCAAGTCTTCTGCTGCTGTAGTAAATCCACTTCAAGTTGTACTCCTCTTGAGATACATGCTACTCAAAATACGTAAGAAAGCAATTTTCAAGACAATCAGGACATAATAATTTAACAAACTCTAAATCAGACCCTTCATGTTAACTTTGCTGGACAATGGAAGAACCGTGACAAAAGACCACTGGTATCGTCAAGCTGAGCAAGTGACTTATACCATTATAAGGTTTAGATCAGGGGTGTTAAACTTGCAGCCCGTGGTCCGCATGTGGCCCAAACCCTCTATTGTTTGCGGCCCCGCCAGAGCTGCCGTCCAGATTTGTTTTTTTAAATAAAATAAACAAAATACTTACCTGAGGTGGCGACGACTGGTGCCATCCTTCCCTCCTCCCTTCACCCGGCATTTTCAGTGATGAGCGCACATAGAGGAACCGCAACAAACAAAATAGAAGAGACAGAAAAGAAAGACAGAAGAGAAGAAATCACAAGAAAGAAGGTAATAGAAAGGTAAGTGAAGGGAGCAAAAGCAGCATAATGGAGGGCACAGTATGAAACAGGGGAGACAGATGAAGGGGAGCAAAAGCAGCATGGAGGGCACAGTGTCACGATAACAGTATAAATAATAACGTCTGTTACCTTATTCTGGCGATCGGATCCCCAAGGCTGGAAGTTGGCTGGTCAGAAAGAAGTTACTGATTAAGCTTAGCTGAAAGTGATCCGTGAGGCTGTAGAGGTGATGATCCCAGAGGGGCAGCTTCCAGACACAGAAACAGATGTGAAGAAGGCTGATGGCTTAATGTCATAATAATAAAGTCACTGTCCAGAGTCCTAGCTGGTTTGGCCAATACTGAGGAGACCTGGAGAAAGTACAGCCTGAAGGGGTTAATATTCGGAGACTGTATGTCTAGAGCTACACAATGCAATATGTGTGTACAGATATATGCCGCTGTGGTCAAGTTAGGATACTCACAGGAAACGGACTGCAGCGTGACCAATAAGCAAATGGCGTCAGTAAATGGCAAGTAAATGTCAGTAAGCAAGTTTCAGAGGATGAAACAAAAGCAAGTCCACTTGTCTTAGCAGTTCAGTACACGGTAAGCCAAGTTAGGAAGCAGGGTGCCAAAGGAATAAACAAGAGCGAATTCAGAATCCAAAGCCAGGTCAATACACCATATAGCAGGTCAGCAAACAGGATACCAATGGGTTAAGGCAAAAGGCAGGTCCAATTAGTCCAAAGCAGGGTCCAAATGAAGATGTCAGTGACAGGTACTTAGGCTGGTGGTTAACACAATCACCTAGCAAAAGCTGTATGCCAGAATGTCCCTTTTATAGTGACTATAGGCTCTTCTTGATGACCTCAGCAGGAAACTTTCAGAATGAATGGAATTGAATAGAAAGTTCTGCACATGCTTAGAACAGTTGTCAATTGTTGTAGGCAACACAGTAAGCCAAACCAGACTTCTGATAGAAGAGAGCCTGGGCAAGACAGGCGAATGCTGAAGTTCCGTAGCAACGGGCAAGCTGTAGAAAGTGAGTTGCTCTAACAGATAAGGAGCGTCCTGTCTGGGCCGAGGATGAGCATGCCGCTGCTAAAGTCCCCGTCGACGTTGACACACAGTATGAAACAGCGGAGACAGATGAAGGTGAGCAAAAGCAACATGATGGAGGGCACAGTATAAAACAGGAGAGACAGATGAAAGAGAGCAACAGCAACATGATGGAGAGTACAGTGTGAAACAGGAAACATGAAGGGTGCAGTGTGATGAAAGGGGGTGACAAAATTGCATATGAGATTTTTTCTTTTTCTTGCAGCCCACACAATCTTTGACTTTGATTATTTGGCCCAATTGGGGTTTTAAGTTTGACATGCCTGGTTTAGATAGTCAGTCACAACACAAATCACCTTTCCATACATTTAGTGAAGTTGACTATTCGATTTAAATCTCCCATTTAGCTAGACAGCACAACTGAGCGCCCATCACATTGGACATAAACTCATCTTAAGCCATGCCACACTGTCATTGTTATACAATGAAATGGGTGGGAATAGAGTACAGAGTGATCTGGCACATCCTCCAAAGAAATGTGTTCCACCTGCACATAGAATATTTCCAATCAAATCTATTTCGTGTCAATATCTATTCCAATCAGAATGTCAATATGGATTTCACAAATAACAGTTATTCAGTGTATGGTCCTTTTTAAAGAAAGACTCTGAAGTGGCAAGCGTTAAACTCTCTTACCTTATGTCGCTCTAACATATACATAAACCTGTTATTTCAGGCATCAGTTTAGTGGCTCCATGTGTGTTTATTTAAAGCTTAGAGGGTCATTGCATGGTAATAATTTCAGTAAATTGTTGCAGATTGCTTCCTTTTTCTTACTCCTCTAATGACTTTCACACCTTCTTCTGTCTGTGAGTATAGGTTTATAGGCAGTTTACAGCAGGAGGTAAAGCTGACAGTTTCATTGATAAATAATCATGAAGATGGGCAAGGGTCATCACCCTCCAAAGACCCTATTAGCCTTTTTAGCTCATAAACTTTGTGTAACTGTTTTTTCTTTGTTTCAGAATTCAGTGGGCTTTCCAAGCTGCCAGTGATACATTTGTTATATGTTATTAGTGAGCACTTGAGCATTAAATGGGATTAACTTGTGTAAGACACCTCTGTGCAAGAGTGTCTTGCCTTCATAGGACATACTGTAGTTTAACATAGTCTTACAGAAATCTGAATTATTTTATAATTAGTCTATAAAGCAAAATAAAACATAATAATTTGTTCATAAACCAAATTTAGCCATTTTTTTTTATTTTACATATTTAACTAAAAAGTAGTACATGCCTTTCCAGCTTAGGATCTGCTTCCACTTGCAGTTTTGGGGGACATACAATGCCTATTAAAGAAAACAAAGTTTTGTGAGAAAAATGCAGCAAGATGTGTTGGGAAATCTGGGTGGCATTTCTGTACATGACTACATCATAACTCCACCATTTAAAAAGTCCAAATCCTGCTAGTCGGGATAAAAGTGCTCACAACAGGACAGTCCACTGAGACCAAGACTGTCGAAATACTGGAAATACTGATGTTAACAGCTAAAATTATATTGCTGAAATGTGTTGGAAGAATGACAGCTAGAATCTGATTGAGAACTGCCTCCTTTTCTACAAAGTTGTTTGTACTGAAGTTTTTATATATGTGTTTTATTTCACAGTTGGCTTTTATGTAAAAATATGAACAATCATCAACACACACATCATATTTATACAACATAACTGGATGGTGAAAAACATCAACCAAAAAATAAAAAATTTATGTCAATGAATATCTTCTTAAGACAACACTCTAAAAGGAGAGATGACTTTTGCTTTATCAATCATTAAGGTGAACATTTTCAAAAGAAGGTAATTATATAATGGGGCTTAAAAACATATAATGGCATCTAAAATGCATTCTGATATTTTGTAGCAAAGGTTATGTTACAATAAAGTTTTTTGTTATTCAAAAAGAAAGAGTGAACTATTCCTGTTAAAAAATGAAATTCTAAAAAATTCATACAAGTACTGGTATCAACAAACCAATAAGCGCTGTACAAATTATCTCAGAATTACCTGACTTTGAGTGAGTCCCTAATATAACAACCACAGAAGCAAGCCTTGGATTAGAATCCAGCCGACATTACAGCTATGCTTAAGTTAATATGTATGTATCTTTGTTTCACACCCAGGTGCTGTACACACAGCTAAAACGCGTAGTACATCCGGGGCCTGATTCATTAAAGATCTTAACTTGAGAAACTTCTTATTTCAGTCTCCTGGACAAAACCATGTTGCAATGCAAGGGGTGCAAATTAGTATTTTGTTTTGCACATACGTTAAATACTGACTGTTTTTTCATGTAGCACACAAATATCAACTTTAATTTTCAGTGTACAAATAAGCTATCAAGTATTTGTGTGCTACATGAAAAAACAGTCAGTATTTAACTTAGGTGCAAAACAAAATACTAATTTGCACCCCTTGCATTGTAACATGGTTTTGTCCAGGAGACTGAAATAAGAAGTTTCTCAAGTTAAGATCCTTAATGAATCAGGCCCCAAGAGAGCATATATATGTGTGTGGCGCTAGGTGGCGATACCACAACAGAAGCATATCCATTCCATGCTTATGGTTGGGAATAGGAAGGTGTCCTTGACTGTGACACAATGAAAGCGATTGGAATCACAATATCGCCCTCATAAAACATCTTCCACCACACCTAAGAAATAAACTTAAAGATAAATGTATCACTCAAAGTTTATGGTAAATGAGCAATACTAGAATTAGAAACCACTGGCATACTAATACATATTCAAACATTTAGAAATTTAGGAATTTTTGGACACAAAAATATTTTCATTGTTATCCTGAGAAGATAGCAGAAATACTGAGAATGTAGGTCTGTAATGTTTAAAAGTGCAAGACAATTTACTATGATGGATACTTTTCATCACACAAAACTCCATAGCAAGCCTGCCGTGCATGCAAGGAGAAATAATAATAAAGAGCTGTTTTAGCATTTGTTTCCTTTGATAAAAGATTGTATTACCGTCTTTCACTAAGGAGCCGACTCTACCCAGTTCCTGATGCATAGAGGAACGCGTCACTTAAAGAAAATTGACGCCAATTTGGCTTTTATGTCTGTAATGAGAGGCTCCAGGGCAGCGACTGTGGATAATAGAAGTGTCTGTGATGCGAGCTGTAGTTACATACTCACAGGCTTGATCGATTAGTGTGCTCTAAAGTTGTGGGAGCTTAAATTTTACACAAAAATATCAACACACACCATCAACATTATAAATGCAAATCACTAGCTAAAGCATCGTATCAACTATTTCAGAGGTAATAAAGCTGGTCTTTTATATCCAGAATAGTTCAACAAAATTATGGCACAACATTTCCAAAATACAGGTGTTTCTCTATTCAGATATATATAAATATTTGTGTATTTAATAAAAAGACAAATCCTCTGTCTACTGATGATAATCTCTATAGGGAAATGTAGGTCCTTTTTTTTTTTTTTAGCAAGGAGGCTACTAATAAAATGATATGCAAGTCAGGGCTGCTCACTGGCAACTGGAATTTTATTTTTTATATAGTAGATACATGATAGGGTCCTGAACCCTCTAAGAGATATTAATAGTGTTCATATTTTATTAGGACTATACAATTATAATAAAAAGATCTTTTTAAAATTAGTTTATTAAAAATATAAATTTTAAAGACAACATTAGTCTAATTACTGCTAAATGGAACAGGATACCTTGCCCGTGTAAGAGATGATTTTCCCCCCAAAGTTTTTGAATTAATAATAACTTATAAATTAATAAATAATAATTTAATTACATTGAGTTTGAGCAACATGCCTAGAAAAAGTGTCTATATTTTTAGTACGTAAATAAATAAATAGTTACCCCTGCCCCTGCCCCCAATGTTAAACATATTGTACCAGCACTTGGCTTAAAACCTATGGATCGTTTTTTTTCAAGTCCAACACATTGCATGCAATGGCATGTAAAACACAACTTCATATATACTGCATTTTGTGTTTTCAATCTGCATACTGTATGTTGAATGGCAGTTTGAAGAAGGCACAGTAAACCTCAGCTTAATAACTCCCAGCCAATGATTCTCTCCTATTTCTTTTTTTGCTTTTGTGCAAAGTATGTCACTAACAACATATATACTTACTTTATATTGGTTGGACAATAGCTGGTCGATATAATCAAGTTAATACTGTAGAAGGGAAGGTAATTACATGATATCATGGTTGCTAGCCTTTGAAATATATGTATTGATAAAATAAAAATGCACCATTTTTATTGACACTATCTATGTAATTCTAAAAGTTTTTAAAAAGTGCAAGTAATGGTATCTGGAGGAGAAGGGATTTAATACAGTGCATACTTTGCACATATTGTAGTGACATCAGGTTGTCATGATTTATGGATCTGTATTTTCTCTTAATGACTTTTTTTCTGCTGTCAGTAATCCTGCAGGATAATTCCTCACTTGCATCCTTGCCAATGTTGCTGCACCCCTTGAACCGAGCATTCACTATTTTCTACACACACAGCAAAAGTACCTATTGTCATACATAATAGGATCTGTTATTCACAACATATATTTGTCGCATGTTACAAAGTTAACAGTTACAAGTCAAACTTCCACCCTTTGTATAACATTTCACAGGATGTTTTATCTAGCTGAAGATAATGTAGGAGGTTTGGTCAAATGGAAACGCAATGTGCTGAAATAAATTTACACTGGAAGTGAAATGAATGATGAATTCAGATTATACTTTGTGACCACCCAGTTACTAATTTGCAGCTTATCTACACTGGAGCAGAACTACTGGAAGCTCTGGTGGTTGGAGTTCTCTTTCCCCACTGTGTTGACATAAGCTATGCAGTAAGGTTAGTCATTTACCACAAACAAGTGTGGATATGTGTGTGCGGGTGTGTGCCAAATCTAATTACACAGCCAAGTTACTATAACTTGAATAGGAGCAGAGAAAATATCAAGCTTATTGTACTGTTTCTGCGGGTTCAGGAAATTGGCTCTTTAGTCATTTTGACTTAACACTGGAAATGGAAAGCTTTACATAAAGGAACTTTGACCTTGGTAACTCATGTCACTACCCAACGAGCGAAAGGTCAAAGCCAACTAAGATTTCCTCTTAGAGCTTGTTTACATATCAGTACTTAAGTGCGTTATACATATGGTACAATTTTACCATGTTGACCTCATGCACAGAGTGGTGAAAATAGGGCAAGCATTGAGTTTATTGATCCCTACGCTAACTAACCTAAAGCAAAACACATAAGGAATGAGCAATTACAGTACACCTTTATGATCCATTAACTTATATTAATGAACGCACATCGCTCCCTGGGATATCTTACTAAACAATGATTTTGGATTTAAAAATTGAATGTAATGTAGATGGATTTTAATAACAAGTGCAATAGGGTTAGCATAATAACCTAGCCTAGAGCTGAGCTGAGGGAACCCTAGCGGGTACCACCAGCACTATAAAAGTGACATATGAAGGTTGTGTTATATAAAGGTTGTAGTTACTCCACAACAAACTGGTGATTACACAGTAAACTATTTAACTAAACCTCATCTTTTCAGATATAGACCATGAAGGTAAAATACACTATATGGACAAAAGTATTTGGTCACACCTGTTAATCATTGAATTGAGGTGTTTCAATCAGACCCGTTGCCAGAAGTGTATAAAATCAAGCACCTAGTCATTGTCACAACTCTGAGACTAGAATACCTGCTAACGTTGGCGCAGCTCTAGTAGAAGGTGCGGTGTGTAACGTGCCCTCGGTCTTCTCCAGGAACCCCTGCAAGGAGGTATGGGTTTTTCGACAGAAGACGCGCAGGTCGCAGTCCTGCCACTGAGCCGTTAGTGAGGTAAGAGACAGAGTAGTCAGGCTAACTGAATCAGCAACGTGCAAGCAGCGGAGATACACAGGGAGGAATCCAATAGAATGGTCAGACAAGCCAAGTCTGTAGTTTCCAGGAATATGCAGTTTGCAGGAAGAATCCAAGAGAATGGTCAGACAGGCTGGGTCAATAAGGAAACACAGGAGAGCAGGAGAGAAGTCAGGAACAGCCAAATGGTACACCGGAATAAGGCACAGGAACGCTGGAGCAAGGTGACCCAATACTCTGGCACATCTATCTTAAAAAGCGGCAACCACCAATAGAAGTGCCGGCGGCGTGATATCAGCAGCCGCCACCAGAGATTCTGATAGTGTCACGCTGCCTAGCAACAGGGTGCGCATGTGCAGCAGAGCCGTCTGTATTACCAGAAGTATGCCTGACAACCAGACGCGGCGGGGGAAATGACAGGCGACCGTCCCGATGGAGCGGAGGGACGGTGCCTGACAGCCATGCAGTCTCCATTTGTAATACAAAATGGGTCATTTTGAAGAGGAAAGGATGCCACCTTTGCAATAAGACAGTTCGTGAAATTTTATCCCTGCTTGATATTCCATGGTCAACTGTAAGTGATATTATTAGAAAGTGGAACAACAGCCACGAAGCGGAAGACTACATAAAATTAGAGAGCGGGGTCAACGACTGCTAAGGCGCATGGTGTGTAAAAGTCGTCAAGTCGCTTATTCCATAGCTGAAAAGTTCTGAACTTCCACTGGCATTAATGTAAGCACAAAATCTGTGAGCTTAATGGAATGGGTTTCCATGGCAGAGCAGTTGCATGCAAGCCTCACATCACCAAGACAAATGTCAAGTGTCAGATGGAGTGGCGTACAGCACACCAACACTGAACTGTGAAGCAGTGGAAACGTGTTTTGTGAAGTGATGAACCACGCTTCTCTGTTTGGCAGTCGGATGGGCGAGTCTGGGTTTGACGGATGCTGGGACAACGTTACCTGCCTGACTGCATTATACCAACTGTGGAGTTTGGTGGAGAAGGGATAATGGTGTGGGGCTGTTTTTCAGGGTTTGGGGTAGGCCCCTTACCTCCTGTGAAGGGCAATCTTAACGCTTCAGCATACCAACTTATTTTGGACGGTGCTATACGTCCAACTTTATGCCACCATTTTGAGGAAGGCCCCTTTCTATTCCAACATGACTGTGCCCCAGTGCACAAAGCAAGGACTACAAAGACATGGTTTGATGAGGTTTGTGTGGAAGAACTTGACTGGCTCACACATAGCCCTGACTTCATCCCCATCGAATACTTTTGGAATGAACTGGAGCGGAGATTGCAAGCCAGACCTTCTCGTCTAACATCAGTACCTGACCTTATAAATGCTCTACAGAATGAAGGGGCACAAATTCCCACAGAAACACTCCAACATCTTTTGGAAGGCCTTCCGAAAAGAGTGGAAGCTGTTATCGCTGCAAAAGAGGGACCAACTCCATATTAAAGTATATGTATATGAATACAATGTCATTACAGCACAGTGGCCTAGTGGTTAGCACTTCTGCCTCACAGCACTGAGGTCATGAGTTCGATTCCCGACCATGGCGTTATCTGTGTGGAGTTTGTATGTTCTCCCTGTGTTTGCGTGGGTTTCCTCCGGGTGCTCCGGTTTCCTCCCACACTCCAAAAACATACTGGTAGGTTAATTGGCTGCTATCAAAATTGACCCTAGTCTCTCCTGCTTTGTCTGTCTGCCTCCCTCTCTGTCTGTCTGTGTGAGTGTGTGTCTATATTAGGGAATTTAGACTGTAAGCTCCAATGGGGCAGGGACTGATGTGAATGAGTTCTATATAAATATATATATATATACACATAAATAATGATGATGATGATGATGATTACAGTCCATGTTGGTGTAATGGTCAAGTGTCCAAATACTTTTGTCCATATAGTGTACATTTTTTAACAATAATCGGATATCCCAATGCAGCTTCTGTGTCCTGAAGGGACCTGATACAGGTCAGAAAGCTAAGACTCAGAATAAGCCTCTACTACTGCATGCAACGCCATTGCACAAACAGCACATGTGTGGATTGCACCAATGCACAAATGTGGGTACACAGGATTCTGGGAGTGCTGACTTGGGTTTTATAAGGACAGGTCTAGCACTCCACGTTCTCTCTAGCTCACTCCTAGGTAACTAACAAGGTTCAGTATGCCACCTGTCCTTTGCTTTCCACATCCAAACTGTTTCCAAATCCTGTTACATGCATGTAATAAACATATACAGAGTATGCACAATCACACACAAGACACTGCAAAAAATGTATTCTTGTACTCATAATCTCTCACATTGACTTTTCCTAAACAGAGTTTCACCCAATCACAGTCTATTTTGAATGCAGTGGCTAGACTAATTTAAATTTTCTTCTAGTTCTACTTCACTCGGCCAGTGCATATATCAATTGCCTGTACTTTATCAAAATCAATATAAAATACTTCTGCTAACATACAATCCATTAAGAAAACTGCACCAACAGAAATCTCTTTGCTTGTCTCAAAATATCTTTCAACTTGTCCTCTTTGCTCTGCCTAACTTCTGCACCTCTCATCCACAATCATTACTTGCTCCCATTCACGTTTTACAGGATCTTTTTCAGGTTGCGCCCACTATGTGATAGAGATGAGCGGGCTCGGATTTCGCTAATCCGAGCCCACCCGAACAGTGCGGATCCGACGGGATCCGAGCACTGTCCGGGTACTTCCGGCCGCCCAAGGAATGCAAAATGAGGCTATGACATCCAAGTCTCACGTCGGATCTCGCGAGACTCGGATCTCATAAATGCCCCGCTCGCGGCCGCCATCTTCATTCTCCCTGTGGTTACTGAAGAGGGAGGTTGATGTGCTCTGTCCTGCTGATTACTTTAGTCAAGTGGTGCTTTGTCCTGCTGAGTCCATTAGTACTTTGTCCAGTGCTCTGTCCTGCTGATTACTTTAGTCAAGTGGTGCTTTGTCCTGCTGAGTCCAGTAGTACTTTTTCCAGTGCTCTGTCCTGCTGATTCCAGTGGTGCTTTGGCCAGTGTCTGTGCTGCTGAGTCCAGTGGTGCTTTTGTCCTGTATTTGTTTCTGATAAGTTCATAGCAATTTGTTAATTAGCCAAAAATCTTTAAAAAATTTATAAAAAATACCCAAAAAATACCCAAATTTATTTTTCAAAAAAATATAAAAAAATAATTGAAAAAGTATAAAAAATATTATAGAGCAATATATTCTTGCAGTCCCAAAAAGGAGGAACTGCCATTTCTATTACTACGTTCATTGTTTCTGTAGTTCCAAAAAAGAGGAACTGCCATTTCTATTAATACGTTCATTGTTTCTGTAGTTCCAAAAAAGAGGAACTGCCATTTCTATTACTACGTTCATTGTTTCTGTAGTTCCAAAAAAGAGGAACTGCCATTTCTATTACTACGTTCTTTGTGTGTGCAGTCCCAAAAAAGAGTAACTGCCATTTCTATTACTACGTTCATTGTTTCTGTAGTTCCAAAAAAGAGGAACTGCCATTTCTATTACTACGTTCATTGTTTCTGTAGTTCCAAAAAAGAGGAACTGCCATTTCTATTACTACGTTCATTGTTTCTGTAGTTACAAAAAAGAGGAACTGCCATTTCTATTACTACGTTCATTGTTTGTGCAGTCCCAAAAAAGAGTAACTGCCATTTCTATTACTACGTTCATTGTTTCTGTAGTTCCAAAAAAAGAGGAACTGCCATTTCTATTACTACGTTCATTGTTTCTGTAGTTCCAAAAAAGAGGAACTGCCATTTCTATTACTACGTTCATTGTTTCTGTAGTTCCAAAAAAGAGGAACTGCCATTTCTATTACTACGTTTATTGTTTCTGTAGTTCCAAAGAAGAGGAACTGCCATTTCTATTACTACGTTCATTGTTTCTGTAGTCCCAAAGTGTGTGTGGTTTAGGGGTACGCTCTCTTGTGCTGCATATAATGGAGTCCAAAAATTTGGAGGATAAAGTAGGGAAAGATCAAGACCCACTTCCTCCTAATGCTGAAGCTGCTGCCACTAGTCAAAACATTGACATAGACGCTGAAATGGCATCAACGTCGTCTGCCAAGGGCGATGCCCAATCTCATAGTATAGGGCGGCAGTTCCCAAAGTGTGCGCCGCGGCTCCCTGGGGTGCCGCGACGCTGTCACAGGGGTGCCGCGATCACCCTCCAGAAAAAAAAAAGAAAAAAGAAACAAAAAAATTAAATAAAACTTACCCATCCAGGGCCAGATCCTTGCCCTCACTGACTGCCGGGCATGACGTCATCACGTCTGACAGCGTCAGTGAGGAGCGGCAGCAGAGAGGACAGAAGACAGGGGAACTTGAAGAATGAAGGTAAGTAAAGGAACGGAGAGTGAAGGGAGACAGAGACACGCTGAAGGAGGTAGGGGGGACAGAGACAGAGAGAGAGAGACACGCTGAAGGAGGGGGAAAGAGAGAGAGACACGCTGAAGGAGGGGGACAGAGAGAGAGACACGCTGAAGGAGGAGGACAGAGAGAGAGAGAGAGACGCTGAAGGAGAGAGAGAGAGAGAGAGAGAAAGACGCTGAAGGAGAGGGACAGAGAGAGAGAGAGACACGCTGAAGGAGGGGGACAGAGAGAGAGAAAGAGAGACGCTGAAGGAAAGAGAGCGAGACAGACACGCTGAAGGAGGACAGAGAGAGAGAGAGACACGCTGAAGGAGGGGGACAGAGAGAGAGAGATACATGCTGAAGGAG
The DNA here is from genome assembly GCF_038048845.1 of Mixophyes fleayi. Classification (NCBI taxonomy): domain Eukaryota; kingdom Metazoa; phylum Chordata; class Amphibia; order Anura; family Limnodynastidae; genus Mixophyes; species Mixophyes fleayi. Next base: position 205,506,979 of record NC_134404.1, read on the forward strand.
GGGGACAGAGAGAGAGAGAGAGAGACACGCTGAAGGAGAGGGACAGAGAGAGAGAGACAAGCTGAAGGAGGGGGACAGAGAGAGAGAGAGACACGCTGAAGGAGGGGGACAGGGAGAGAGAGAGAGAGACACGCTGAAGGAGGGGGACAGAGAGAGAGACACTGAAGGAGGGGGGCAGAGAGAGAGAGACACGCTGAAGGAGGGGGACAGAGAGAGAGAGATACATGCTGAAGGAGGGGGACAGAGAGAGAGAGAGACACACGCTGAAGGAGGGGGACAGAGAGAGAGAGACAAGCTGAAGGAGGGGGACAGAGAGAGAGAGAGACACGCTGAAGGAGGGGGACAGGGAGAGAGAGAGAGAGAGAGAGACACGCTGAAGGAGGGGGACAGAGAGAGAGACGCTGAAGGAGGGGGGCAGAGTGAGACGCTGAAGGGGCGGACACAGGGTGTGAGATGGCGAAGAGGGGGACACAGGGTGTGAGATGGCGAAGGGGCGCAGTGATAAAGAGGCACAATGTGATGGTGAAGGGGTCTAAATACATCTTGCGTCATTTTGACCCAACTACTTAAAAAACGGGACTACCTGGTAATTATTTTTGCTTAGGGGTGCCTTGGAAAAATTATGGTGACCCTAAGGGTGCCTTGAACTGAGAAAGTTTGGGAACCACTGGTATAGGGTATGTAAAATCCAAAAACCCAAAGTTCACAAAAAATTTTAAAAAAAGAAAATTAAAATCATCTGAGGAGAAACGTGAACTTGCCAATATGCCATTTACGACACGGAGTGGCAAGAAACGGCTTAGGCCCTGGCCCGTGTTCATGACTAGTGGTTCAGCTTCACCCATGGATCTAAGCACTACTCCTCCCCCCCCTCTAACAAATTTAAGAGACTTAAGCTGTCATCAACAACTAGTCCAAGTCCAGCGAGTCCAAGGGTGTTGGTGGTTGCGAAGCCTGACCTTCCCATCACTGTACGGAAAGAGGTGGCTCCTTCCACCATTTGCAGCACGCCCTCTGCATATGCTGGAAGGATCACCCACAGTCCAGTTACAGATTTGGCTAATGAAGGTGTGAATGTTGTACACCAGGAGAAGGATATTGATGTAGCTGGCGCTGAGGAGGAACTTGACGAGGAGGATGCTGATGTGGTTATCTTAAATGAGGCACCAGGGGGGGAATCAGTTGTTGTCCATGGGATAAAAAAGCCCATCGTCATGCCTGGTCAGAAGACCAAAAAATCCACCTCTTCGGTCTGGAGTTATTTTTATCCCAATCCGGACAACAAATGCATGGCCATATGTAGCTTATGTAAAGCTCAAATAAGCAGGGGTAAGGATCTTGGGCCCCTAGGGACATCCTCCCTTATACGTCACCTGAAGAACCTTCATAATTCAGTGTTTAGTTTAGGACCTGTGGCTAGGACCGTCAGCAGTCCAGGGACACCTAAATCCCTTGGTCCTGTTGGATACACACCACCAACACCCTCCTCGTCAACTTCCTCCACGATCTCCATCAGATTTAGTCCTGCAGGCCATGTCACCAGCCAGACTGAGTCCTCTTCAATACGGGATTCATCCGAGGAATCCTGCAGCGGTGCGCCTACTACTGCCGCTGCTGCTGTTGCTGCTGGTAGTCGGTCATCTTCCCAGAGGGGAAGGCGCAAGAACGCTACGTCTTTCACCAAACAGTTGACCGTCCAACAGTCGTTTGCCATGACCACAAAGTACGACAGTAGTCATCCTATGGCAAAGTGGATAACTGCGGCCTTAACAGCTATGTTGGTGTTAGACGTGCATCCGGTGTCCGCCATCTGTGCAGTGGAATTCAGACCAGTTGAAGGTGCTATTGTGGCCCCGGTACCAAATTGGGTACTGGGGCCACTCCACTACGCAGTCCAGATAGATGCGTATCAGTTATTAAACTACATTCACTGTTGCTGCCAAATAAAAAAATAAGGAAAATGCCCTGTCATCATCAAAAACAAGAGGTAGGGACGCGCTAGAACTGCACCCTCTATATGCTGCAGAGGATGTAGGAGCAGCCATCTGTGCAGTGGAATTTAGACCAGTTGGAGGAGGTACCGGGTCCACTCCACTACGCAGTCCAGAAAGCTACCTCGGTGCAACGTTTTGGACTAAAAACAATATTGTGAGGTGTGAGGTGTTCAGAATAGACTGGAAATTAGTGGAAATGATTGTTATTGAATGTTATTGAGGTTAATAATAGTGAGTGAAAAAAAACTGGATTTTAGCGCTTTTTATGCTTTTTTAAAAATAAATCAGAACCCAAAACCCTAAATCAGAACCAAAACCTTTCGTCAGGTGTTTTGGCAAAACAAATCAGAACCCAAAACCTTAAGCTAATCAGAACCCAAAACACTAAAAGTGCCCGTTGCACAACCCTACTATGTGAACTTCCCTCCCTCATACAACAAGACTTTCTCTTAAACTTTCACTTTCCCATAACCTACAAACTTTAAAGTGTTCCCTGAAGAACACCTCTTTGGGCAGGGTTACCAAATTCCTGAACTACCCACTTAAGCTCCGTTATACTAAATTACCCTCACCCAGAGCTGGATTAAAGTTCTGGGGGGCCCGGGTCACTTAAGACAGGAGGCCCCCCTATTGTTTAATATGGCTCTAATTTTAGAAAATAAACAGGCAATACTGTCTGCACTACTGTTAGGTACATGCAGCTCTGCCTTCACGAGCAGTACAGTGTGAAGAGGGACATAACTCCCAACTATCCTTGTTGTCGGACCAAATCCTGACTAAGCGAGACAGTCACCCAAATTATTATTATTATTATTATTAATATTTATTTATAAGGCGCTACAAGGCATCCGCAGCGCCGTACAGAGACAAACAAAATCACAATACAATGGGAGACAGCACAGTACAGTAAACACAGCAACTCAGTACGCTCAATGCACAGCTAGAGAGGGCGGGGAAAGGGGAGGGAGGATCCGAAAACGACGGGGCCCAAGAAGGGGGGCGCGGAAGACAGGGAGACCCCCGGGGGGGAGGAGGGAGCGAAAGTGGACGTGGGGTGGAGGACCTTTGAGGAGGAGGGCTAAGTAGCTGGAGAGCAGAGTTAGAAGTGGTGGAAACAGGAGGAGAGATGGCCCTGCTCAGAGGAGCGTACAATCTAAGGGCTCAGTTGCTGCTTGTGTAGCTATTGGATTTCCGGTTCCCTATTTGGAAAAAAGGCAAGTTCATAAAACAGCCCTGGGATTAAATCAATAGCACCCCCTTTTAATAATTAGGCCTCCGTCCCTGCAAGCAGCACAAAATATGAAATTAAATAAAATTAATAGTACTCACATTTAATAATAGAACTATATCCCCAACCAGCACCGATATTAAATTAATAGTGTACACATTTAATAATCTTATTTTCCTTACCACCAAACAGCCCGACAATAAATTAATAGCATTAACATGTAATATTTGAATCCATTTCCCAAAACCATTGCCGACATTAAATAATTCATATTCACATTTAATAAATAGCCCTTCTTCTCCCCAAACTCAGCCCCACATTAAATTAAATACCCCACCATCAACCCATAAAAAATAATTAATAGCACCCATTCGATAATTAGCCCCCGCCCAAACTCCACCATTAAATTAATAGCCCACCTCCTACCCACATTACATTAAGAAGCCTTTTCTCACACATCTGAGCTGTGTTGAGAGAGGCAGACTCTTCTGTTGTCCTCTCTTGCAGCCTGCGAGAGAGGTTCATCTTCCTTCATGTCAAGTGACACATATAATTATCAAATTACCTTAGTATATGCATGTATATATTGACTATCCCCAAAAGCCTAGTCCAGCTAAGCACTAGCAGGCCTGGATTTGTGGCAAGGCAACAGAGCTAGCATGAAGTTATATTGAACTTTTTACATGTTAAGCCTTTCCATATAATGTAATTATGTCCGGAGAAGGAGCACTAATGGAATGAGAGGCCGTAATTTTTTTAATTTTTCATAATGCCCACTTGTAGAAATGCTACTTCCCTGCAGGCAGGGGGAGAAGGCAGAGCTGTAACTAGGGTGGTGCGGGCGGTGCCGTCGCCCAGGGCGCAAGCCCGAGAGGGCGCAGCAGCCGCCCGCTACTCTCCCCTTTGTGGCACATTAAAAGGTAAAAAAAAAATATTTTTTTTTGGCCCCTCCCCCGACTCGCGGCACCCCCCCGCGACTCCTGGGGGGGGGTGTAGTGTGAGAAGGTTGGGAGGTTGGCACTTGAGCGGGGGGTAGGTGGTGATGAAAGGATCAAATCCTATTGCTGACTGGGAGACAGCTACGCGTCCATCTGTGATGACATCATTGCAGCTGCAGATCCAATGTGACAGCGCAGGGGGGTGGGATGAGTGGAGGACAGCTCCTCTGACTTCCTGACTGACTCACATGAAGAAGTTGTGCAGTAAATAGCAGGTATTTTAACACTCACAGAATCACATATTCACTAGCGCCATATGTACACTATAAATGCAGATTATATACAACCTCTAGTTCCTCTCTGAATATCCAGTGTCAGCCTAAGTAATCACTTGATAAGTGAAGAAAAAAAAAACCCAATATTGTCACTACACAAACTGTTGCAGATACAGACTTTTATGCTCTCTCTACCTCAATTAAATAATTGTTAGTCCTGTACTTCAACATATAGTTGGTGAGCAAACACATTGGGCGCACTCATACAGGGGCAGACACACTGGGCACTTTATATAGTGTCATTAAGATGCTCTCTGTATTGCAGAAACAAGAATGCCCTCTGCATTGTATGGCTGACACAAGAATGCTCTCTCTATTGCATGACGTTTGCTAGGATACTCTGCATTGTATGATGGTCACTAGAATTCACTTTTGTATTGTATGGCGGTCACTAGGATGCTGTTTATATTGTATGGCGGTCACTAGGATGCTTTCTATATTGTATGATGGTCACTAGGATGCTCTTTGTATTGTATGGCAGTCACTAGGATGCTCTTTGTATTGTATGGCGATCCCTAGGATGCTGTTTATTTTGTATGGCAGTCCCTAGGATGCTGTTTATTTTGTATGGCGGTCACTAGGAGGCTGTTTATATTGTATTTGTATCACTAATACTGGCTAAATTATCATGCAGAACAGTATAAACCTTGCAATTCAATATGTATGATGCATCCATGGAAGTATTTTAATTTAATCTGAAAAAGAAAAATGTTTTAATTGTTCATGCTTGTGTGTATAAGTAATCACAGTTTTATTTAAAAGTATGTGGTTTTTATCTTTGAAATCCCTAACTCCAAGAAGAGTGAATTGGGAGGAATAGAGGACATTGGGAGGTTGGAACCTCTTCTTGGGGGTTAAGGCACACACCAGCATGGTTTTGACATGCTACAGTTTTGCATACAGGTATGCAGAAGCAGTGTGATTTACTTTTTATTTTTTTAATTTTATATTGTTACTGAGACTTTTTGATTCGGTGGGTGACCCAACTATTATTACATTAATGCTAACCCTGGGAACTCCCTGCTGCTGGATTAAGCTGCTCCACTTACATAACTAATGTGTATACACCATCCACTGGTGTGCTGACTCTGTCTACTTGTGACTGCTCCATCTACATGTGCAATGCTTTGCCTACTTGTGTGTTAGCTCCATCAACTGTGATAGACGGACTCTGCTTACCATAGCGTATTGCATTTGCCTTGTATAAAAACCAATGTGGCTCGAGCTAATGGAGTACTAACTCCGCCTACAATCTGCCCCGCCTACCATTTATTGGTCCCGCCTACATGAGGCCACTTTCAGAATTTTTCCAGGGCCACTTTAAGTTCCCCATCCGCCCCTGGTATTATGTGTGTGTGAGGGGCCACTGTGTGTGTGTGTATTATGTGTGTGTGAGGGGCCACTGTGTGTGTGTGTATTATGTGTATGTTAGGGGCCACTGTGTGTGTGTATTATGTGTGTGTGAGGGGCCACTGTGTGTGTGAAGGGGGGGCAAACCAATATCTTGCCTAGGGCCCCATGAGGTGTAAATCCGGCTCTGATAGATATATATATCATGCATTTGCAAATATGTGTAGCAGAATTATTTACAGTAAAGTGCTAGCCACACCCCCACATTAGGTTGGCCACACCCACTTGGCAAATGTCACTCCCACTTTGATGGGGGGCACCGGTGCCCTGTCTCGCCCAGGGCACTGAAATGTCTAGTTACGGCACTGGGAGAAGGTCCATAATAAATAGAGGTCTCATCACAATTCTCTGTTCTCCATTTATATCGCCACAACCCACTCCTCAATCCCTTACTTCATCGTAATCCTCTATCCCCCATAAGCACATTCACTATCTTCCCTCTCACTGCTCATTCCCCACCTACTTAGCATCCTCAACCCCCTTATGATCAGTGTGGTTTCCCTTCCTGGGCTGTCACTCTGCAACCCCCTCCATGTCCATAATCATCTGCTCCATAATCACCCCCTCCATGTCCACAATCACCACCTTATTGTCCATAATCACCCCCTCATTGTCCATAATCACCCCCTCCATGTCCATAATCTCCCCCTCCATGGTCACATCCTCCATGTTTATAATCACCCCCTCCCTGTCCATAATCAACCCCTCCCTGTCTATAATCACCCCCTCCATGTCCATAATCACCCCCTCCATGTCCATAATCACCCCCTTCCTGTCCATAATCACCCCCTTCATGTCCATAATCACCCCCTCCCTGTCCATAATCACTCCCTCCATGTCCATTATCACCCCCTCCATGTCCACAGTCACCTTCTCCTGTGGCTGACACACACACAAACCAGATCTTCACTTACCTTATGCCCGGGAGGCAGCGCAGCTCCTCTCTGCTCCTCTTCACACTGTCATCATCGCAGCAGCTACGGAAGCATCCACCCAAGTCTGGTACTGACTCTGCCCCCACTACTGCACAGTTTACACAAAACTTTCATTTATTTTTTTTCTATCAAGAAACTTATTCGCCCCCAAACCAACATTAATGTATGCCTGGATCATATAGCCCCACTAAGCACTTTTTCCCATTTCATCTGGCTGGATCAATATACTGTCTGTGGCACTTAACCCCATGTAGCAACTTCTATTTTCCTATAGGATTGTAAGCTTTTGAGCAGGAGTCTCTTGTCTGTTTGTTAATACCCAGTCTTGTGTTATTGTTGGTTTTTGACTGTGGAAAAATAGAATGTCCAGTTAAATCAGTTATATATAGAATTCTAAATTAAAAAAGCTAAAATATTAGGGGGTATTAATACTAAGTAGCAGTTGTTAGGCTGAATATGGTCCATCCAAGGGTCTGTGTAGTCCATAAGCTTTCCTGATAAGCCCCATAAACTTAAATGTATATAATATTTTCTAACAAGAGCATTAATTATTCTAAAATGAAAATATGTGCTGTAGAGAGAACACATCTATAACATTTTTGCTGCCAGAGTTATTGCAGGTTTCATACCTCTGCTGCCTATTTAAAATGTAAAATTACTGAAATTACTTTTCCATTACATAATATTTCCATGTGGACAGTTTAGATTTTTAATGACAAATATGGTTTACTGTAGGTATTTTATTGGAATACATTTTTTCCACTTTTCTTTTAGAATAAATGAAACTACCTAAAATGACTATTCCCTATTGTCAGTGCTTACTATTATTAATTAATTTTAGTGTGAAAAAGGAGTTATATTCAGAATCTATAAAACTAAAGCTTGCCAAATATCCTTTCAGCTCCTCTTAGACGCAGTATCATCATCATCAGTTATTTATATAGTGCCACTAATTCCACAGCACTGTACAGAGAACTCATTCACACCAGTCCCTGCTCCATTGGAGCTTACAGTCTAAATTCCCTAATATACACACAGACAGAGAGAGAGACTAGGGTCAATTTTGATAGCAGTCAATTAACCTACCAGTATGTTTTGCAGTGTGGGAGGAAACCGGAGCATCCAGAGGAAACCCACGCAAACACAGGGTGAACATACAAACTCCTCACAGATAAGGCCATGGTTGGGAATTGAATTCATGACCCCAGTGCTGTGAGGCAGAAGTGCTAACCACTAGGCCACTGTGCTGCTGCATTATAAGGAGCATGCGGGTCCAGCGCTACCATTAGGCAGCTTTAGGCAGCTGCCTAGGGCACAGAGAAACCTTGCACCGGCTCTGGCAGCATGCTTGCTCTTCATTCTTGCGGGACGTCTTACGCAAACTAAAAGTGCACCTGGGTTTATGGGAAGGCAGAAAAAGAGCTGCATTGTGCAACAGTGAAAATCTCTTGTCAAAGTTCAACAACCAATCGCTTTAGAATCACCCCTTTCATTGAATTCAACTTTTATTTTTTTTCTCCTAAATTACTAGCATAATTTATGGATTTCAATTAGCTTGCAAATGAGGACATTGGGACTGTCTTTATTGCACATAACACTTATGTATGGAGTGTTTTTTACATTGAGCAAAGTATCCCTATATATGCAGTTCTCTGTTGAAGTACAAACAGAATGTGCAAATGCACCCACTAATCATATAGGCACAAAGCTGGTAGACAAAACAAGTCCTTTTGCACAGTGGAAATGGCCTTACACACAGCAAGAAGCACACCTAAAATGCTACCTTTCATCAATTTAACTAATTTCAAAAATCTTACTCTGAAAAATATATCTAATTTTTGCATTGCTCCTCAAAACTATTCCCATCAGTGTGCCTATTCTGTACTTCCTCCATCCAACTCCTGTTGGCAGCCAACAGAAACATCTGCTCTCCCTCGCCATGTTGCTCTGCAAACCAATGCACAAAAATTTAGGTGCACCAGCATTAATCGAGATGCATGATGTCACCAAGGAGCATGTTAAGCTGCAATTTTGGTCTCTTTAAATCATACTTGCCAACTCTCTCAGAATGCCTGGGAGACTCACGAAAATCGGGTTGGTCTCACAGACTCCCGGGAGAGCTGGCAAGTCTCCCGCATCCTGCTACTGTCTTCCCAAAATGATGTGATTCTCTCTCCGCCGCGACAAAACAGCATTTCTGTTGTGGGGGCGGGGCCTAAATGACACGATTGGCCGCCCCCCGCCCCTCCCGCCCTCCAGTGACGCCCATCTCACGGAAAGAACTTCGCAAAAGTAGGTAAGTATGCTTTAAATAAGGCCCAATGTGTGTCTCCACAACTGCTGGAATTCTAGGTATAGAATCACCACGGTTCTGTTAGTTAGGGGTTAGGTTCTTTACCTGTCAAATAAAAATCTGGGGTAAAACAGTAACCTGGAAACATCTAAAGCAGTCAGCAACACTAGTCTATATTAATAAACTGTTACACATGTATTTGCTCTAAACTAAAAAATGCAATATGATAGAAAGAATGACATATACTTTCCAAAGACAGGTGTATGGGTTTATTACACATTTCCTCATAAATTTCACTCAAGTGGGAGTGGTCATTTAATTAACCAGTCCTCACTGAAAAAAACTGTAGCTAATGTCAAAACACTACATAAGTCCACTATGCAAAGCTGACATAATACAGCATAATATTGAGAATGGCAGGAAAACCTCTATTATTTGAGTTCATTCTATCTGCTGTGAGGCAGTGTGGCGCCTGGAGCCCGTCTCTATTTAACTCACTTCCCTGGATTTCCGAGTCACCACCACAGCCTAAGCTAAAAGCCAAATATTTCACTCCAGAGACATGCTACACTTCCTGATAAAGGATGCACTTGCATGTCTCCTGGTGACCTTAAACACTAATAAAGGAGACATAATATGACCTAGACGGGTTTGAAAACCAATCATAATTTGAATGATTGGCTTGGAGGCTTGCTGGCTGCGTCAGATGCCTTCTGTTTGTCTCCAAATCTCTATAATATTGCTGTTTTATTTTCCATTGTTATTATTCTTCTAGTTGGATAGTCCATTATAAGAACTAATTCAATGTGTTCATATGCCGGCAGCGAAGGTTAATAACTTTGAACTGAGGAATCAAACTGTGCAATATGGTAATCACTAAAAACTGATTGGTCTTCCGCACAGAATACAATCTATACATGCCATGTGGCAGAATAGAATTACACTTTCTATCTAATAAATCACTAGCAAGGTGTCCCCAGACATGGAAATATTTTGAACCACACTCTTCATTTTCAAAACTGTAGCTGGGTGTATTGTCTCATGTTTTACAATAAGCAACACTTTGCAGGACACAGCATCAAATAGACTGATTAACTATGCAAGAGGGTAACATACTATATATCCACTATATGTTCTATTGTTACAATAATATAGTTATTTTTTAATATATTGTGTCACGTGAGTATTTAATGTTTGCTAAACTGCAATACAAATAACTCATTATTGTATAAATATTATCTTAAAGCTGTATACAATGTGCAAAAATATAATAATCATTTGAAAACCAAAGTAGTTTATTGAAAATGTATTTCCTAATTTTTAAAGGCAGGTCTACCCTTGGTAGAGACTGACATTTCTCTTCTGCAGAATGAGCATTTGCACAGTTTGACCAGCAGGACACTATGCAAATCAAAGTAATATTGAGCTGGTTAAAATAGACAGAGCAGTCCTGTCTTTACATGCATCATTTATAATGTGCGGGGTTAAAAATGTATTTTTAATAATAGCATTTGTGCAATACATTTATCCTTTCTGAGGCCTATTAGCCATACTTACCAACTCTCCCGGAATGTCCGGGAGACTCCCGAAATTCGGGTCGATCTCACGGACTCCCGGGAGAGCAGGCAAGTCTCCCGCATCCCGAAACTGCCTAGCCTAAATGATGCGATTCGCTTTGAATTGCGTCATTTTGGCCCCGCTTGGGCTACAATAACGTGTTTGGCCGCGCCACCCTCTAGTCACGCCCCCATCTCCTGGACTACACTTGCCAAAAGTAGGCAAGTATGCTATTAGCCTTGGAGTGAACAAATGATGAACTTCCTGTTTTTCAATAATTTGCATATACTGGACTTTATTCATTAAGGAAAGTAAGGCAAAAAAAAATGAGTAAGTTTTCTCCTTGACAAAGTCATGTTACAATGCAAGGGGTGCAAATTAGTTTATTATTTTGCACATAAGATAAATACTGGCTGTTTTTTCATGTAGCAAACAAATACTTGTTAGCTTTATTTGTACACTGGAATTCAAAGTTGAGGACATGCTCTACCCAAACTATAAATCTCTTCCCACATTTTAAATTTACCTCCCCCTCCAATGCAACATGGTTTTGCCAAGGTGCAAAGTTATTCATTATTTTTTTTTGCTTTACTTTCCTCAGGCCTACTGTGTTTTGAAGTTACATGCTGTCCTGGAAAGCACTACTTCACTTTACAATTTTCCGTGAAATCTTATAGCAGCAGACAGGGCTCATTGTTATTTCTGCACAAGGTCCCATGAAGCTGTAGGTACCTCATTAAAGGATCCCCCAAAACAGCATGAGGTATGACATATGTTCTCTTGCTTTGTTTCTCTCTAGTTTACCAGGTTTTTGACAACTGCTGAAATAACATATTAACTGTCCTGCTAATACCCAAACATGCCCTGGACTTTTTTGACACCATCATCATCAACATTTATTTATATAGCGCCAGCAAATTCCGTAGCGCTTTACAATTGGAAACAGAACATTTTGAATTGAATAATTCTAAATGCCTATAATTGTAAATATCTACAGGTTCAAACAACAAATGAAACGAGAGACAAATCCAAACACAAATATATTCTTTTAACACTGTGAGAGAAGACATCTCTAAGAATGTGTCAAGATTGGTTTTAATAGCACAGTCAGGGCCGTAAAGAAGTTCCATACTGTAAATCTGCAGATCTTACAGACTGCTCTGATTACTGGCCGCCACTGCATATTCCTTCATGATCTTGTGCAGTGTTTGATCATATCACAGACACTCTAGGGACCACAGACATCTCATTGTACTTTCACCTTCTCCGTACAGACCACAATGTTTTAGTTCCCAAATTATACAGACTTCCTGTCTGTGATGTTAGCTAGAGCATATGGCTTTTTTGAAGCTGGTCACTTTGATTCACTTGTTTGAAGACATTTAAGAAAATCAAACTCACAGTTTCACATTATAAATATAAAGTCTATGACTTTTTAAAGCAGAAAATCCATCTTCAAAAAAGCTGGATGTCCTCAGCAGAGTACAGCAGAGTACGACCTAAGAACATCACTTTGGATACAGCAGTGGGTTGTTTGGTGAGATTTTATACTTACAGTAAAGATGTTATACAGGGAAAATCTCAACTGGACCTAGAACACTTTACAAGCACTGGTGCACCTCAGCTTCCATGCACATTTTTAAATAAAGTTGTTAAGATTAAGTAGGGATGTGCACCGGCGACTTTTGAGGTCTCGTGTTTTGTGTTTTGGATCCGGATTTTCGTTATTTTTGAGGTTCGGATTTGTCTCGCAAAACACTTGAGGAAAGGTCTCGGTTCGGATTTAAGGTATTGGATTCGGATTTTTTTTGAAAAAAACATAAAAAGTTTAAAAATCAAGTTTTTGGGCTTATTTTCACTCCTAGGCTATTATTAACCTCAATAACATTCAATAACAAGCATTTCCACTAATTTACAGTGTATTCTGAACACCTCACAATATAGTTATTAGTCCAAAACGTTGCAACAAGGTATCTTTCTGGACTGCGTAGAGGAGTGGGTCACCACAATATATTATAAACCCTGAACTTTTATGATTCGCACCAATAATTGTACCTGGACTGCGTAGAGGAGTGGGTCACCACAATATATATTAAAAACCCTGAACTTTTATGATTCGCACCAATAATTGTACCTGGACTGCGTAGAGGAGTGGGTCACCACAATATCTTAAAAACCCTGAACTTTTATGATTCGCACCAATAATTGTACCTGGACTGCGTAGAGGAGTGGGTCACCACAATATCTTAAAAACCCTGAACTTTTATGATTCGCACCAATAATTGTACCTGGACTGCGTAGAGGAGTGGGTCACCACAATATCTTAAAAACCCTGAACTTTTATGATTCGCACCAATAATTGTACCTGGACTGCGTAGAGGAGTGGGTCACCACAATATATATTAAAAACCCTGAACTTTTATGATTCGCACCAATAATTGTACCTGGACTGCGTAGAGGAGTGGGTCACCACAATATCTTAAAAACCCTGAACTTTTATGATTCGCACCAATAATTGTACCTGGACTGCGTAGAGGAGTGGGTCACAACAATATCTTAAAAACCCTGAACTTTTATGATTCGCACCAATAATTGTACCTGGACTGCGTAGAGGAGTGGGTCACCACAATATCTTAAAAACCCTGAACTTTTATGATTCGCACCAATAATTGTACCTGGACTGCGTAGAGGAGTGGGTCACCACAATATCTTAAAAACCCTGAACTTTTATGATTCGCACCAATAATTGTACCTGGACTGCGTAGAGGAGTGGGTCACCACAATATATATTAAAAACCCTGAACTTTTATGATTCGCACCAATAATTGTACCTGGACTGCGTAGAGGAGTGGGTCGCCACAATATCTTAAAAACCCTGAACTTTTATGATTCGCACCAATAATTGTACCTGGACTGCGTAGAGGAGTGGGTCACCACAATATATTAAAAACCCTGAACTTTTATGATTCGCACCAATAATTGTACCTGGACTGCGTAGAGGAGTGGGTCACCACAATATCTTAAAAACCCTGAACTTTTATGATTCGCACCAATAATTGTACCTGGACTGCGTAGAGGAGTGGGTCACCACAATATCTTAAAAACCCTGAACTTTTATGATTCGCACCAATAATTGTACCTGGACTGCGTAGAGGAGTGGGTCACCACAATATATTAAAAACCCTGAACTTTTATGATTCGCACCAATAATTGTACCTGGACTGCGTAGAGGAGTGGGTCACCACAATATCTTAAAAACCCTGAACTTTTATGATTCGCACCAATAATTGTACCTGGACTGCGTAGAGGAGTGGGTCACCACAATATCTTAAAAACCCTGAACTTTTATGATTCGCACCAATAATTGTACCTGGACTGCGTAGAGGAGTGGGTCACCACAATATCTTAAAAACCCTGAACTTTTATGATTCGCACCAATAATTGTACCTGGACTGCGTAGAGGAGTGGGTCACCACAATATCTTAAAAACCCTGAACTTTTATGATTCGCACCAATAATTGTACCTGGACTGCGTAGAGGAGTGGGTCACCACAATATCTTAAAAACCCTGAACTTTTATGATTCGCACCAATAATTGTACCTGGACTGCGTAGAGGAGTGGGTCACCACAATATATTAAAAACCCTGAACTTTTATGATTCGCACCAATAATTGTACCTGGACTGCGTAGAGGAGTGGGTCACCACAATATCTTAAAAACCCTGAACTTTTATGATTCGCACCAATAATTGTACCTGGACTGCGTAGAGGAGTGGGTCACCACAATATCTTAAAAACCCTGAACTTTTATGATTCGCACCAATAATTGTACCTGGACTGCGTAGAGGAGTGGGTCACCACAATATCTTAAAAACCCTGAACTTTTATGATTCGCACCAATAATTGTACCTGGACTGCGTAGAGGAGTGGGTCACCACAATATATATTAAAAACCCTGAACTTTTATGATTCGCACCAATAATTGTACCTGGACTGCGTAGAGGAGTGGGTCACCACAATATCTTAAAAACCCTGAACTTTTATGATTCGCACCAATAATTGTACCTGGACTGCGTAGAGGAGTGGGTCACCACAATATCTTAAAAACCCTGAACTTTTATGATTCGCACCAATAATTGTACCTGGACTGCGTAGAGGAGTGGGCACTGGGCACCACAATAAAATATATAAAAAACCTTCAACAGATCTGCATTACACTACACATACGGCTGCTCCTCCATCCTCTCCATCATATACATGTTGGAGTTTTAGCGTGTGACAACCTCTTGTTTTTGATAATGTCAGTGCATTTTGAATATTTTTCAATTTGCCCCACACCACTGAATGTACTTTATCTATGATACGCAATACGCATCTATCTATCTTGACTGCGTAGTGTGGTGGCCCCGGTACACAATTTGGTACCGAGGCCACAATATAATTAAAAAACCCTCCACGTGTCTGAATTCCACCAAACAAGTATCTGGACTGCATAGTGGGGTGGCCCCGGTACCCAATTTGATACCGGGGCCACAATACCTCCTCCAAACATGGTACAGACAATTCGTCATTGAGAGACCCCAGACAGACAGGGTCGAAGTGTTATTGTTTGACTTTGTAAACCCAAAAAAATGTCCCTGTTGCACATAGTCGTGCAATGAAGACTGACTTTTTCATTTAAAGGCACGATCTTTAAAGTGTAGTGTTTGTAAGTCTAAGTCATATTATACTTTTGGTAAAATTGGTTTATTTTGTTCCTCTTTATGGTAATTAATTAGTAATAGAATTAAAGTAGGAAATAGAATTAAAGTATGAAATAGAATTAAAGTAGGAAATAGAGTGGTATAGAGTTGTAGTGTGGTATAGATAGAGTGGTCCACACAATATAATAATAAAACCCTCAACTGGTCAGAATTCCACCAAACAAGTATCTGGACTGCATAGTGGGGTGGCCCCGGTACCCAATTTGATACCGGTGCCACAATACCTCCTCCAAACATGGTACAGACAATTCGTCATTGAGATCCCAGACAGACAGGGTCAAAGTGTTATTGTTTGACTTTGTAAACCCAAAAAACTGTCCCTGTTGCACATAGTCGTGCAATGAAGACTGACTTTTTCATTTAAAGGCACGATCTTTCAAGTGTAGTGTTTGTAAGTCTAAGTCATATTATACTTTTGGTAAAATTGGTTTATTTTGTTCCTCTTTATGGTAATTAGTAATAGAATTAAAGTATGAAATAGAATTAAAGTATGAAATAGAATTAAAGTATGAAATAGAATTAAAGTATGAAATAGAGTGGTATAGAGTTGTAGTGTGGTATAGATAGAGTGGTCCACACAATATAATAATAAAACTCTCAACTGGTCTGAATTTCACCAAACAAGTATCTGGACTGCGTAGTGTGGTGGCCCCGGTACACAATTTGGTACCGAGGCCACAATATAATTAAAAAATTGGGCATCAACTGTCACCGTTGTTTAATATCTGATACACCTAAATATGGACTGCACAGTGGAGTGGCCCCGGTAGTAAATTTGGTGCCGGGGCCACAATACCTCCTCCAACTTCCAAGTGTAGTGTTTATAAAGACAGACAGCGTCGAAGTGTTATTAGTTGACTTTCTTAACCCTAAAATTGTCCCTGTTGCAAATATTCGTGCAATGGACA
This sequence comes from Mixophyes fleayi, assembly GCF_038048845.1. Classification (NCBI taxonomy): domain Eukaryota; kingdom Metazoa; phylum Chordata; class Amphibia; order Anura; family Limnodynastidae; genus Mixophyes; species Mixophyes fleayi. The sequence continues at coordinate 205,523,340 of NC_134404.1, forward strand.
GTTACTTTTTTATTGAAAGACTCAAGCTTTCAAGTGTAGTGTTTATAAAATATAAACAACAATACAGTAGTTTTAGAGCACGTCAATACCTCTTGTTTTAAATTATGACACGGCATTTTACTTTTGGTTTAATTTCTTGTATTTTTTTAAATTTGGTTTTACTTTTTGAACATGGCAAACGACTGTTGATTGGTCATATAATGCCAAAAAAAAAGGTCCAAGATGGAATTGTCCTTGGGCCCTCACACCCACCCTTATGTTGTTTAAATAGGACATGCACACTTTAACAAACCAATCATTTCAGCGACAGGGCCTACCAAACAACTTTGGCTGAAATGATTGGTTTGTTTGGGCCCCCACACCAAAAAAGCTATTCATCTCTCCCTGTACAGACTAAACAGGCTCTACTGAGGCAAGATGTCGTCCTCATCCTCAACCTCTGATTCCTCTCCCCCTACAGTGTGTACTTCCTCCTCATCACATATTATCAATTCGTCCCCGCTGGACTCCACAACCACAGGTCCCTCTGTAGTATCTGGAGGGCAGTGCTGTACTTCATTGAGGAATTGATTATTCATTTTTATAAACATCATTTTTTCAACGTTGTGAGGAAGCAACCTCCTTCGCCGCTCACTGACCAGGTTCCCCGCTGCACTAAAAACTCTTTCCGAGTACACACTGGAAGGGGGACAACTCAGGTAAAATAGAGCCAGTTTGTACAGGGGCTTCCAAACTGCCTTTTTTTCCTGCCAGTAACAATATGGACTGTCTGACATGTCTACTTGGATGGTGTCAGCAAAGTAATCATCCACAATTTTTTCTATTGTGACAGCATCCAATGCAGCGAGAGTTGACATGTCTGCAATGGTTGGCAGGTCCTTCAGTCCGGACCAGATGTTATCAGCATCCCCGCCAGTGCCTCTTTTGGGAAAACTGAGCTTTTTCCTCGCAGCCATAGATGTGGAAGAAAATGAGGGTGGAGCTGTTGGCATGTCACGGTCCTCTTCAGAGGACAATCTCCTGACCAGCAGGTCTTTGCACCGCTGTAGACTTGTGTCCGCCGGAAACAGAGACACAACATACGCTTTAAACCGAGGATCGAGCACGGTGGCCAGAATGTATTCCTCTGACTTTAAAAGAGTGACCACCCTCGGATCCTGGCAAAGCGTACGAAGGGCTACATCCACAAGAGCTACATGCTTGGTGTAATCGCAATGGCTTACCAGCTCCTCCCTCACTTTCTCCAGCTGCTTCTGCAACAGCCTGATCAGGGGAATGACCTGACTCAAGCTGGCAGTGTCGGAACTGACTTCTCGTGTGGCAAGTTCAAATGGCTGCAGAACCTTGCACAACACGGAAATCAGTCTCCACTGCGCTTGACTGAGGCGCATCCCCACTCCTTTGCCTATGTCGTAGGTGGCTGTGTAGGCCTGAATGGCCTTTTGCTGCTCCTCCATCCTCTGCAGCATATAGAGGGTGGAGTTCCAGCGCGTCACAACCTCTTGTTTGAGGTGATGGCAGGGCAGGTTCATGCTTTTTTGATGTGCCTCTAGTCTGCGGTAGGCATTGGCTGAATGCCGAAAGTGTCCAGCAATTTTGCGCGCCACCGCAAGCATCTCCTGCACACCCCTGTCACTCTTGAGGTAATGCTGCACCACCAAATTAATGGTGTGGGCAAAACATGGGACGTGCTGGAAATTGCCCATATTTAATGCCCGCACAATGTTACTGGCATTGTCTGACACCACAAATCCCCATGAGAGTCTAAGTGGGGTAAGCCACTGGGAGATAATTTCCCTCATTTTCTCTAATATGTTGTCAGCGTTGTGCCTCTTATTAAAGCCTGTAATGCACAATGTTGCCTGCCTTTGCATGAGCAGCCATTTTGTAGATGCTGCTACTGATGCAGCTGTTGCTGTTGCTGCGGAAGGGGATGCATCTACCCAGTGGGCTGTCACAGTCATATAGTCCTTCGTTTGCCCAGAACCACTTGTCCACATGTCCGTGGTTAAGTGGACAGTGGGTACAACCGCATTTTTAAGAGCACTGAGGACACTTGATCGTACTTCTCTGTACATTTTTGGTATCGCCTGCCTAGTGAAGTGGAATCTCGAGGGGATTTGGTACCGGGGACACAATACCTCCATCAACCCTCTAAATCCCACTCCACTGATGGCGGACACCGGGCGCACGTCTAACACCAACATTGCAGTTACAGCCGCAGTTATACGCTTTGCAATAGGGTGACTACTATCGTATTTGGTGGTCATGGCAAACGACTGTTGGACGGTCAATTGTTTTGTGAAAGACTTAGCGGTCTTACGACTTCCCCTCTGGGAAGATGACCGACTAACAGCAGCAACAGCAGCAGTGGCAGTAGTAGGCGTACCGCTGCAGGATTCCTCGGATGAATCCCGTATTGAGGAGGACTCAGTCTGGCTGCTGACTTGGGCTGCAGGACTGAATCTGATGGAGATTGTGGAGGAAGTTGACGAGGAGGGTGTTGCTGGTGTGTATCCAACTGGACCACGGGATTTAGGTGTCCCTGTACCGATGAGGGTCCTAGCCCCAGTTCCTGAACTAACCACTGAACTATGAAGGTTATTCAGGTGACGTATAAGGGAGGATGTTCCTAGGTGGGCAAGATCCTTACCCCTGCTTATTTGAGCTTTACATAAGCTACATATTGCCATACATTGGTTGTCTGGATTTGGATAAAAATAACTCCAGACCGAAGAGGTGCATTTTTTGGTCTTCTGACCAGGCATGACGATGGGCTTTTTCATCCCATGGACATCAGCTGTTTCCCCCCCTGGTGCCTCATTTACAATAACCACATCACCATCCTCATCATCAAGTTCCTCCACAGCGCCAGCTACATCATCAATAGCCTCCTCCCGAGCCACCTCTTCCCGTACAGTGATGGGAAGGTCAGGCTTGACAACCACCAACACCCTTGGACTCGCCTTGGGGATTTGTGATAATTTCTCTTTAGAAGGCAGAGTTGTTTGCTGTTTTGTTGCTGACAGCATAACTCTCTTCAATTTTTTGTAGGGGGGGGAGGAGGAGGAGGGCTAAGATCCGTGGGTGAAGCTGAACCACTAGTCATGAACACGGGCCAGGGCCTAAGCCGTTCCTTGCCACTCCGTGTCGTAAATGGCATATTGGCAACTTTACGTTTCTCCTCAGATGATTTTAAGTTTCTCTTTTTGCTACTTTTTCTTAACTTGGGCTTTTTGGATTTTACATGCCCGGTACTACGAGATTGGGCATCGGGCTTGGAAGACGACGTTGATGGCATTTCATCGTCTATGTCATGACTAGTGGCAGCAGCTTCAGCATTAGGAGGAAGTGGGTCTTGATCTTTCCCTACTTTATCCTCCAAATTTTTGGTCTCCATTATATGTAGCACAAGATACTGCAGAATGTGTGAACTTGGTAATATTGCAGTACCAATGGACTTATACTGCTGGATTGGTTTTGCAAATTTGGTTATAATTATTATATTTTTTTTTTTTTTTAAATTTTTTATTTTTTTTTACTTTTTTTTTATTTTTAAAAAACTTGGGAATAGTGGGGAAATAACTATGCCCTTAGAAGCACAGAGCACAGGACACAGCACCACTGGACTGAACAGGACACGGCACAGGACCCAGCAGCACTACGGAACTCAGCAGGACAGAGCACAGGACACAGCACCACTGGACTGATACTGCAGAATGTGTGAACTTGGTAATATTGCAGTACCAATGGACTTATAATGCTGGATTGGTTTTGCAAATTTGGTTATAATTATTATATATTTTTTTTTTTTTAAATTTTTTATTTTTTTTTACTTTTTTTTTATTTTTAAAAAACTTGGGAATAGTGGGGAAATAACTATGCCCTTAGAAGCACAGAGCACAGGACACAGCACCACTGGACTGAACAGGACACGGCACAGGACCCAGCAGCACTACGGAACTCAGCAGGACAGAGCACAGGACACAGCACCACTGGACTGATACTGCAGAATGTGTGAACTTGGTAATATTGCAGTACCAATGGACTTATAATGCTGGATTGGTTTTGCAAATTTGGTTATAATTATTATATATTTTTTTTTTTTTTAAATTTTTTATTTTTTTTTACTTTTTTTTTATTTTTTAAAAACTTGGGAATAATGGGGAAATAACTATGCCCTTAGAAGCACAGAGCACAGGACACAGCACCACTGGACTGAACAGGACACGGCACAGGACCCAGCAGCACTACGGAACTCAGCAGGACAGAGCACAGGACACAGCACCACTGGACTGATACTGCAGAATGTGTAAACTTTGTAATATTGCAGTACCACTGGACTTTTACTGCTGAATGTGTGAACTTGGTAATATTGCAGTACCAATGGGCTTATACTGCAGGATTGGTTGTGCAAATTTTGTGGTAATTAAAAAATATTAAAGTAGTTTTTGGTATTTTTTAAAAAAACTTTTTTTTATTTTTTTAAACACAGGGGAATATTGGGGAAATAACTATGCCCTTAGAAGCACAGAGCACAGGACACAGCACCACTGGACTGAACAGGACACAGCACAGGACCCAGCAGCACCACTGACCTCAGAAGGACAGAGCACAGCACACAGCACCACTGGACTGATACTGCAGAACACAGCACAGCACAGCACAGCACAGCACAGCACAGAACTAAACAGCACAGAACTAAACAGCACAGAACTAAACAGCACAGAACTAAACAGCACAGAACTAAACAGCACAGAACTAAACAGCACAGAGGACCACCTAACACACCCTCCCTCTACCCTGATCAATGCCCGAGTGAAGATGGCGGCGACTAGCGGGGAATTTATAGGATCCGAGTATCGCGAGATCCGACAACGGGATTATGAGTCAGAGCCTCAGTTTCACTTTTGAATTTGGCGCCAATACCCGGATCTGTCTCGGATCCGACTCGGATCCGCAACGTTCGGGTGGGCTCGGATTTCATAAATCCGAGTGCGCTCATCCCTAAGATTAAGTCCAGAGTTTCACTTAGAGTTTAGAGTTAATGTTGTTTTTGTGTTTTTTTACATTATTCATGGTTTGCTAATATTGTTCGAGTGTTAGGGTAATCCTTCAAAAAAAGTGAGTTTCTTTGAAAATAACAAGCAAATATGTGTTTGACCATGCACAGTTAGGAATGTCACTCAGGTAAGCAGGAAGATGGTTATATGAGTGCACATGCATGTGTGGTGTTTGTCACAAAACACCACAGAGTAGCAGGGTCTAACGTGGCAAAGGTTTTCGTCAGGGACCCCCGCAAGGAGGTTTGGGCTTCGCTGTTAACACTACACAGGTTGCGGTTCTCCGGGTGGGTAGCAGGCGAGACTGACAAGAGAGATGGGTGTTCACCGGCAAGAGGAGATCAGGATATGGAATACCTAGATACAAGGATTAGCGCAGAAGCAAAAGACGCTGGATTTCAGGATCTGTAGAGAAGCACCGGATACAGGATACCTGCATTAGCTGAGAAGCATAGGATGCTAGATACTAGCATCTGCAGAGTAGCACCGGACTTAGGATATCAGGAATAGCTGAGAAGCATAGGGAGTTGGATACCAGGCTGTGCAGAGTAGCACCAGATTCAGGATATCAGGAATAGAGAAGCACCGGATACAGGATACCAGGGTTAGCTTAGAAACATAGGATGCTGCATACCAGGATCTGTAGAGTTGCACCGTATACAAGATACCAGGATTGGCTTAAAAGCATAGGAAGCTGGATACCAGGGTCTGAAGAGTTGCACCGTATACAGGATATCAGGATTGGCTTAGAAGCTTAGGAAGCTGGATATCAGGATCTGCAGAGAAGCACCAGATACAGGATACCAGGATTAGCTGAGAAGCTTAGGACGAAGGATACCAGGATCTGCAGAGAAGCACCAGATACAGAATACCAGGATTAGCTGAGAAGCTTAGGACGATGGATACCAGGATCTGCAGAGAAGCACCAGATACAGAATACCAGGATTAGCTGAGAAGCATAGAATGCTGGATACCAGGATCTGCAGGGTAGCACTGGATTCAGAATACCAGGATTAGCTTAGAAGCACAGGATGCTGCATACCAGGATCTGCAGAGTAGTACTGGATATGGAATATCAGGATAACACAAGAAAGCATAACGAAACTGAATACCAGGATGTGCAAGGAAACACAGGGAAACAGGAGCCAAAATGATCCAGCAGCAGGCAGGCTAACAGAACATGAAGAGCTGGCCCCATACTGTCAGATCAGGATGAGGAGAATCGGTAATTAGTAAGGATGAGCGGGCTCGGATTCCGCTAATCCGAGCCCACCCGAACAGTGCGGATCCGACGGGATCCGAGCACTGTTCGGGTATTTCCGGCGCCAAAAAAATGAAAGTGAGGCTCTGACGTCCAAGTCTCGAGTCGGATCTCGCGAGACTCGGATTGCATAAATTCACCGCTAGCGGCCTCCATTTTCATTTGTGCTGTGATCAGGGTAGAGGGAGGTTGTAGGGTAGTGGTGCTCCTGCTCCTGTGTGATCAGTCCAGTGGTGCTTTATTCTTTTGTCCTGTGCTCTGTCCTGCTGAGTCCAGTGGTGCTTTGGCCAGTGCTTTGTCCTGCTAAGTCCAGTGGTGCTTTTGTCCTGTGCTCTGTCCTGCTGAGTCCAGTGGTGCTTTGGCCAGTGTCTGTCCTGCTGAGTCCAGTGGTGCTTTTGTCCTGTGCTTTGTTCTGATAAGTCCATAGTAATTTTATAATTATTAACAAATCTTAAAAAAATGTTAAAAAAAGTAAAAAAAAATTATACAAAAATTATTTTAAAAAAATATAAAAAAATAATTTAAAAAAGTATAAAAAAAATTCTAGAGCAATATATTCTTGCAGTCCAGAAATATTAGTACTGCTAAATATCCCTACGTTCACTGTTCTTGCAGTCCAGAAATATTAGTACTGCTAAATTTCCCTACGTTCACATTTCTTGCAGTCCAGAAATATTAGTACTGCTAAATTTCCCTACGTTCACTGTTCTTGCAGTCCAGAAATATTAGTACTGCTAAATTTACCTACGTTCACTGTTCTTGCAATTCAGAAATATTAGTACTGCTAAATTTACCTACGTTCACTGTTCTTGCAGTCCAGAAATATTAGTACTGCTAAATTAACCTATGTTCACTGTTTCTGCAGTCCCAAAAAATAGGTACTGCAATCTAAATTACTACGTTCACTGTCTCTGCAGTCCCAAAAAATAGGTACTGCAATCTATATTACTACGTTCACTGTTTCAGCAGTCCCAAAAAATAGGTACTGCAATCTATATTACTACGTTCACTGTTTCTGCAGTCCCAAAAAATAGGTACTGCAATCTATATTACTACGTTCACTGTTTCTGCAGTCCCAAAAAATAGGTACTGCAATCTAAATTACTACGTTCACTGTTTTTGCAGTCCCAAAAAATAGGTACTGCAATCTAAATTACTACGTTCGCTGTTTCTGCAGTCCCAAAAAATAGGTATTGCAATCTATATTACTACGTTCACTGTTTCTGCAGTCCCAAAAAATAGGTACTGCAATCTAAATTACTACGTTCACTGTTTTTGCAGTCCCAAAAAATAGGTACTGCAATCTAAATTACTACGTTCACTGTTTCTGCAGTCCCAAAAAATAGGTACTGCAATCTATATTACTACGTTCGCTGTTTCTGCAGTCCCAAAAAATAGGTATTGCAATCTATATTACTACGTTCACTGTTTCTGCAGTCCCAAAAAATAGGTACTGCAATCTAAATTACTATGTTCACTGTTTCTGCAGTCCCAAAAAATAGGTACAGCAATCTATATTACTACGTTCACTGTTTCTGCAGTCCCAAAAAATAGGTACTGCAATCTAAATTACTACGTTCACTGTTTCTGCAGTCCCAAAAAATAGGTACTGCAATCTATATTACTACGTGTCAGGACGTAGGCCGTTTAAGGAATGTAACAGAGCAAAACACTCACCGGTATTAGCACTATTGAACTAGTAGGTGCGGAGTCTAACGTACCCCTGGTGTTCACCAGGGACCCCCGCAAGGAGGTTTGGACTTCGCTGCACAGGGTACGCAGGTCGCGGTCCTATTAGCCAGTTGCCGGTGTAGTGTAGAAGGGTCAGACGGTCCGGGTCACACCAATCGGGAATATGCGGTACCAAGGGAAATCCAAAGGAGTAGTCGCCAAGCCGGGGTCGAAGTACAATGTGGGTCACTCAGATAGTGGGATAGTCGCCAAGCCGGGGTCACAACAGGAAAACAGGAACAGTAGAACTCACAGGAAACCAGGAGCAAAGGAACCAGTAACACAGGCAAGTAGACCTGTTACTCTGGCACCCTAATGACGCCAGACTTAGGTTTAAATAATGGTCAGGAGGACCTGATTGGCAGGAACAGGAAGCGGCAATCAGCGGAGGCAGCGGCGTCCCGTTGCCTAGCAATGGGACAGAGTAAAGGGCCCGACAGTAAGGAGAACCCGGAAGGACTCCGGGGCAGCCAGCGGGGAGGTCAGACGTCCATTCCCCGACTGACAGGGGATCAGCAGGAATGGCGTCTGACAGTACCCCCTCCCCTCCTCCCTCTCGGAGAAGGGTTAGTTTTTTTTCAGGAATTTAGTAAGGAGACGAGGAGCATGAAGATCGACCTCCGAAACCTAGGATCTCTCTTCAGAGCCATAGCCTTTCCAATGTACCAGATACTGGGGTTTGCGCTGGATGAAACGTCTCTTCAAAATCCTTTCAACCTCGAATTCATGGCCTAGAGAGGTCTTGATAGGTGGGGGGAGGAACAGGTTCCTTGAAGAATTCATTGAGGATTAGAGGTTTCAGCAAGGAAATGTGGAAGGCGTTATGGAATTTGAGGGAGGGGGGTAATGAAGGCTTGTAGGAAACAGGATTGATGACTTGTGATATAGCAAAAAAACCAATAAACTTAGGAGCCAATTTCATAGATGGAACTCGAAGTCGGAGGTTGCGAGTAGCCAACCAAACACGGTCTCCTACCTTCAGAACAGGAAAATTTCTCCTATGACGGTCAGCCGCTCTCTTATATCATTGCACAGAAGTAGAAAGTGCTGCTTTAGTCTGAGTCCAGATTTGAGAAAAGTCATGGATGAGAGAGTCGGCGGCCGGGACTTGTGAAGAAGGAGCCTCGGATAGGAGAGGAGGCGTGGGATGTCTCCCATAGATGATGAAGAATGGTGAACGGCCTGAGGAAGAATGCAGGAGGTTGTTGTGAGCAAATTCAGCCCAGTAAAGAAGATCACTCCAGGAAGTCTGATGATCAGAGGCAAAGCACCGCAGGAAGCATTCTAGGTCCTGATTCACTCGTTCTGTTTGTCCATTCGTCTGAGGGTGATAGCTGGAGGAAAATTTGAGTTTGACTCCAATCTTAGTACAAAAGGCTCTCCAGAACCTAGCGACGAATTGTACCCCACGATCGGAGATGATCTCCTGAGGACATCCATGGAGGCGGAAAATATTCTTTAAAAACAGGTCTGCGAGTCTAGGAGCTGAGGGAAGACCTTTACAAGGGATGAAGTGAGACATTTTGGAAAAGCGATCTACCACGACCCAGATGATATTGTAGTCATGGCTCCGAGGGAGATCGGTGATGAAATCCATCGGGATACTGATCCAGGGAGAGTCAGGGATGGGAAGAGGGATGAGAAGACCAGATGGACTTTGTCTAGGAATCTTGTGGCGTGCACAGACACAGCATGCTGTTACAAATTTACGAACATCAGAACCAAAAGTAGGCCACCAGTAGTATCTGGAAAGAAACTCCCTCGTCCTCTTGTAGCCGGCATGACCTGCAAATTTAGACTCGTGTGCCCAGCACAGTAATTTAGAGCGAAGATGTGGTTCCACAAAAGAGTGTCCAGGAGGTGGAGAGAGGGATGAAGAGTTGGTAATGGCCACCATCTACATAGGATTCAGAATCATCTTGTTGTCCGGGAAGGTAAGAGAATCCGTATTATCAAAAGACCTGGAAAGTGCATCGGTCTTAGAGTTCTTGGAACCAGGACGAAAAGTAAGGATAAGTTGAAACCAGGAAAAGAAAAGAGACCAGCGAGCCTGACGGGGGTTAAGACATTGTGCCTCCTGAAGGTAGGTAAGGTTCTTGTGGTCTGTCATCACGGTCACAGGATGTAAAGCGCCTTCAAGCAGGTGACGCCACTCTTCTAGTGCCATCTTGATGGCCAATATTGCTTTCAGTAGATTACCCCACCCTTTCAAGCACCTGTTATGGCCTATAAATTGATTTGAGCAGCTTCCACTTTTGTATTTGTCTGAGAGGCATGTTGGTGTCAGTAGCTGAGAGGGGGTACTGGCTCTGAATTGCTGTTTGGAGGCTTCTGGGGTACCTCTTTGGTAAGTTGGCTCTCAATTTAAAAACACATATGTATGGCCCAAATATATGGGACTCTCATTGTTTAGAGTAGGACCATCCTATTAGCAAAAGCGCCTTGGCGTGGCGGATGGCTTAAACATACATTTGCAAATGTGTGCAACAAAGACTTTTGCATTTTTATCTACAGTAGAAATGGCAGATCTGTTGCTGGCTATAGCAGTGTGCTGGGGGAAAAAATGTTGCTTTCAGTAGACCAAGGTTTGCAGCAGGCACCCTTGTGGGTTAAAGCTGTGATGGGACAGATGATAGAAGAAAATCCTTTAATGAACTGATGGTAATAGTTGGCAAACCCGATGAAACGCTGTGTAGCTTTGAGGCCAGTGGGGAGTGGCCAGTTTATAATGGCTTCTACTTTTTGAGGATCCATTTGAAGACCGGTGCTGGAAACTAAATAACCCAGAAAAGGGACTCGGGAACATTCAAAAAGACATTTCTCCAGTTTACAATATAAAGAATATCTTCTGAGACGAGAGAGAACTGTCTTAACGTGAAAATGGTGAGAGAATATATCAGATGAGAATATTAAAATATCGTCCAGGTAGACAATCACGAATTGAGACAGCAGATCCCTGAAGATCTCGTTGACGAAATCTTGAAAGACGGCCGTGGCATTGCATAACCCAAAAGGCATCACTAGATACTCGTAGTGCCCGTCACGGGTGTTGAACGCCGTTTTCCACTCGTCGCCCTTCCGAATGCGTATCAAGTTGTAAGCCCCTCTGAGATCCAATTTGGAGAAGATCTTAGCACCCCGGATACGATCGAACAACTCCGTAATAAGGGGCAGAGGGTAGCGGTTCATGATGGTAATGGCATTTAGGCGGCGGTAGTCTATGCAGGGTCTTAATGAACCATCTTTCTTCACAAAAAAGAATCCGGCTCCTGCGGGAGAAGTAGACTTCCTGATGAATCCTCTTTGAAGGTTATCAGAGATGTACAGAGACATAGCCTTAGTCTCTGGAAGAGACAGTGGATAGACTCTACCTTTAGGAATAGTTTTACCGGGCACCAGCTCGATGGGACAATCCCACGCACTATGTGGAGGAAGACAATCTGCGGCAGTTTTGCTAAAGACGTCAAGGAAATCTAAGTATGGCTCCGGAAGCTTGACCTTGGAGTCAAGAGAGAGACAAGGTAGGCGGGTGGGTGGGAGTACCTTTGAGAGACACTGGTTGAAACACGAAGCACCCCAGGAAGATACCTGGGCGTGAAGCCAATCAAAGCCAATCAAATTGCGGTGAATGCGTTCTGAGCCAGGGTAACCCTAAGATGATAGAGTTGATGGACTGTGGAATGACCAGGAACCTAATCCACTCATGGTAAAGAACCCCTTCCTGCAACCGAACTGGAGAGGTGATATAGGTGATGGAACCGTTGCTGACACGGTTACCGTCAACTACAGTCAGAACCAATGGTTGCGGCAATGGAGAATAGGGTATGCGAAGCTTGGACACCAGAGTAGCGGAGATGAAGTTCCCTCCGGATCCAGAATCCACGAAGGCGGAACATTCCAGAGAGGGATCCGAAGACCTGAGGATGACTGGCATCAGGAAGTTGGTATCTTTAGGAGGACAGGAAGAATGGAGACTGGATCCTAGGACAACCTCCCTTTTATTGCCTAGGAGGTGGATTGCGGAGAATCCGGTCACCTTTTGTCTTCTTGTCCTAAGAGGCCGGGAAAATCCACCTCCTAGGCAATAAAAGGGAGGTTGTCCTAGGATCCAGTCTCCATTCTCCGGTACCGTCAGTCATGGCCAGAGTAAGCTGTCAGGCCGTAGGCCGTTTGAGGAATGTAACAGAACAAAACACTAACCGGTATTAGCACTACTGAACTAGTAGGTGCGGAGTCTAACGTACCCCTGGTGTTCACCAGGGACCCCCGCAAGGAGCAAAGGAACCAGTAACACAGGCAAGTAGACCTGTTACTCTGGCACCCTAATGGCACCAGAGTTAGGTTTAAATAATGGTCAGGAGGACCTGATTGGCAGGAACAGGAAGCGGCAATCAGCGGAGGCAGCGGCGTCCCGTTGCCTAGCAACAGGACAGAGTAAAGGGCGCATGCGCCCGACAGTAAGGAGAACCCGGAAGGACTCTGGGGCAGCCAGCGGGGAGGTCAGATGTCCATTCCCCGACTGACAGGGGATCAGCAGGAATGGCGTCTGACAGTACCCCCTCCCCTCCTCCCTCTCGGAGAAGGGTTAGACAGAGGAAATGCGCCCGACAGTAAGGAGAACCCGGAAGGACTCCGGGGCAGCCAGCGGGGAGGTCAGACGTCCGTTCCCCGACTGACAGGGGATCAGCGGGAACGGCGTCTGATACTACGTTCACTGTTTCTGCAGTCCCAAAAAATAGGTACTGCAATCTATATTACTACGTTCACTGTTTCTGCAGTCCCAAAAAATAGGTACTGCAATCTAAATTACTACGTTCACTGTTTCTGCAGTCCCAAAAAATAGGTACTGCAATCTATATTACTACGTTCACTGTTTCTGCAGTCCCAAAAAATAGGTACTGCAATCTATATTACTACGTTCACTGTTTCTGCAGTCCCAAAAAATAGATACTGCAATCTATATTACTACGTTCACTGTTTCTGCAGTCCCAAAAAATAGGTACTGCAATCTATATTACTACGTTCACTGTTTCTGCAGTCCCAAAAAATAGGTACTGCAATCTATATTACTACGTTCACTGTTACCGCAGTCCCAAAGTGTGTGTGGTTTAGGGGTACGCTCTCTTGTGCTGCATATAATGGAGTACAAAACTTTGGAGGATAAAGTAGGGAAAGATCAAGACCCACTTCCTCCTAATGCTGAAGATGCTGCCACTAGTCATGACATAGACGATGAAATGCCATCAACGTCGTCTGCCAAGGGCGATGCCCAATCTCCTAGTTCACTACAATTAGTAAAAAAAGAAAATTCAAATCATCTGAGAAGAAGCGTAAACTTGCCAATATGCCATTTACGACATGGAGTGGCAAGGAACGGCTCACTGATTCAGCAGTATAAGTCCAGTGGTACTGATATAACAAAGTTCACTGATTCAGCAGTATAAGTCCAGTGGTACTACTATTACAAAGTTCACTGATTCAGCAGTATAAGTCCAGTGGTACTGCTATTACAAAGTTCACTGATTCAGCAGTGTATAAGTCCAGTGGTACTGCTATTACAAAGTTCACTGATTCAGCAGTATAAGTCCAGTGCTACTCTCCTGTGCCGCATATAATTTTTAAAGGCTTTGCCGAGTGTGTGTGGCTTAGGGGTACGCTCTCTTGTGCTACATATAATGGAGAACCAAAATTTGGAGGACAAAGTAGGGAAAGATCAAGACCCACTTCCTCCTAATGCTGAAGCTGCTGCCACTAGTCATGACATAGACGATGAAATGCCATCAACGTCGTCTGGCAAGCCCGATGCCCAATCACCTAGTACAGGGCATGTAAAATCCAAAAAGTCCAAGTTCTCAAAAAATAGCAAAAAGAGAAACTTAAAAGCATCTGAGGAGAAACGTAAAGTTGGCAATATGCCATTTACGACACGTTGTGGCAAGGAACGGCTTAGGCCCTGGCCCGTGGTCATGACTAGTGGTTCAGCTTCACCCAAGGATCTAAGCCCTCCTCCTCCCCACCCCTCTAAAAAATTTAAGAGACTTAAGCTGTCATCAACAACACAGCAAACAACTCTGCCTTCTAAAGAGATGGCATCACAAATCCCCAAGGCTAGAGCAAGGGTGTTGGTGGTTGCGAAGCCTGACCTTCCCATCACTGTACGGGAAGAGGTGGCTCCTTCCACCATTTGCAGCACGCCCTCTGCATATGCTGGAAGGATCACCCACAGTCCAGTTACAAATTTGGCTAATGAAGGTGTGAATGTTGGACACCGGGAGGAGGATATTGATGTAGCTGGCGCTGAGGAGGAACTTGATGAGGAGGATGCTGATGTGGTCTTAAATGAGGCACCAGGGGGGAAACAGTTGTTGTCCATAGGATGAAAAAGCCCATCATCATGCCTGGTCAGAAGACCAAAAAATCCACCTCTTCGGTCTGGAGTTATTTTTATCCCAATCCGGACAACAAATGTATGGCCATATGTAGCTTATGTAAAGCTCAAATAATAAGGGGTAAGGATCTTGGCCACCTAACGACATCCTCCCTTATACATCACATGAAGAACCTTCATAATTCAGTGTTTAGTTCAGGACCTGTGGCTAGGACCGTCAGCAGTCCAGGGACACCTAAATCCTTTGGTCCTGTTGGATACACACCACCAACACCCTCCTCGTCAACTTCCTCCACGATCTCCATCAGATTTAGTCCTGCAGGCTATGTCACCAGCCAGACTGAGCCCTCTTCAATCTGGGATTCATCCGAGGAATCCTGCAGCGGTACGCCTACTACTGCCACTGCTGCTGTTGCTGCTTGTAGTCGGTCATCTTCCCAGAGGGGAAGTCGCAAGAACGCTACGTCTTTCACCAAACAGTTGACCGTCCAACAGTCGTTTGCCATGAGCACAAAGTACGACAGTAGTCACCCTATTGCAAAGCGGATAACTGCGGCTGTAACAGCTATGTTGGTGTTAGACGTGCGTCCGGTGTCCGCCATCAGTGGAGTGGGATTTAGACGGTTGATGGAGGTATTGTGTCCCCGGTACCAAATCCCGTCTAGATTCCACTTCACTAGGCAGGCGATACCCGGGATGTACAGAGAAGTACGAAAAAGTGTCCTCAGTGCGGTTGTACCCACTGTCCACTTAACCACGGACATGTAGACAAGTGGTTCAGGGCAAAACGAAGGACTATATGACTGTGACAGCCCACTGGGTAGATGCATCGCCTTCCGCAGCAACAGCAGCAGCTGCATCAGTAGCAGCATCTCCACAACGGCTGCTCGTTCCAAGGCAGGCAACGTTGTGTATCACTGGTTTTAATAAGAGGCACAACGCTGACAACCTCTTAGAGAAACTGAAGGAAATAATCTCGCAGTGGCTTACCCCACTTAGACTCTCCTGGGGATTTGTGGTGTCAGACAACACCAGTAACATTGTGCGGGCATTACATATGGGCAATTTCCAGCACGTCCCATGTTTTGCCCACACCGTTAATTTGGTGGTGCAGCATTACCTCAAGACTGACAGGGGTGTGCAGGAGATGCTTGCGGTGGCCTGCAAAATTGCTGGACACTTTCGGCATTCTGCCAGTGCCTATTGCAGACTCGAGCAACATCAAAAAAGGCTGAACCTGCCCTGCCATCACCTCAAACAATAGGTTGTGACGCGCTGGAACTCCACCTTCTATATGCTGCAGAGGATGGAGGAGCAGCAAAAGGCCATTCAAGCCTACACAGCCACCTACGACACAGGAAAAGGAGTGGGTATGCGCGTGAGTCAAGCGCAGTGGAGACTGATTTCCGTGTTATGCAAGGTTCTCCAGCCGTTTGAACTTGTCACACGAGAAGTCAGTTCCGACACTGCCAGCTTGAGTCAGGTCATTCCCCTGATCAGGCTGTTGCAGAAGCAGCTGGAGAAAGTGAGGGAGGAGCTGTTAAAGCATTGCGATTCAACAAAGCTTGTAGCTCTTGTGGATGAAGCCCTTCGTACGCTTTGCCAGGATCCGAGGGTGGTCACTCTTTTAAAGTCAGAGGAATACATTCTGGCCACCGTGCTGGATCCTCGGTTTAAAGCGTATGTTTTGTCTCTGTTTCCGGCAGACACAAGTCTACAGCGGTGCAAAGACCTGCTGGTCAGGAGATTGTCCTCCGAAGAGCACCGTGACATGCCAACAGCTCCTCCTTCATTTTCTTCAACACCTGTGGCTGCGAGGAAAAAGCTCAGTTTTCCTAAAAGACCCCCTGGCGGGGATGCTGAGAACATCTGGTCCGGACTGAAGGACCTGCCAACCATTGCAGACATGTCTACTGTCGCTGCATTGGATGCTGTCACAATTGAAAATATGGTGGAGGATTACTTTGCTGACACCATCCAAGTAGACATGTCAGACAGTCCATATTGTTACTGGCAGGAAAAAAAGCCAGTTTGGAAGCCCCTGTACAAACTGGCTCTATTTTACCTGAGTTGTCCCCCCTCCAGTGTGTACTCGGAAAGAGTTTTTAGTGCAGCGGGGAACCTGGTCAGTGAGCGGCGAAGGAGGTTGCTTCAACAAAACGTTGAAAAAATGATGTTCATAAAAATGAATTATCAATTCCTCAATCAATAACAGCACTGGCCTCCAGAGACCACAGAGGGGCTTGTGGTTGTGGAGTCCAGCGGGGACGAATTGATAATGTGTGAGGATGAGTAAGTACACACTGAAGGGGGCGAGGAATCAGAGGATGAGGATGAGGATGACATTTTGCCTCAGTAGAGCCAGTTTAGTTTGTACAGGGAGAGATGAACAGCTTTTTTTGTGTGGGGGCCCAAACAAACCAATCATTTCAGCCACAGTAGTTTTGTAGGCCCTGTCACTGAAATGATTGGTTTATTAAAGTGTGCATGTCCTATTTCAACAACATAAGGGTGGGTGGGAGGGCCCAATGACAATTCCATCTTGCACCTCTTTTTTTTCTTTGCCAGCTCGTTTTGTGGGGGTATAAACAAACCAATCATTTCAGCCACAGTTTTGTAGGCCCTGTCGCTGAAATGATTGGTTTGTTAAAGTGCCCATGTCCTATTTCAACAACATCAGGGTGGGTGGGAGGGCCCAAGGACAGTTCCATCTTGCAACTCTTTTTTTGGCATTATGTGCTCTTTGGGGCCTAGTTTTTCAAACTGCCATCCTGTCTGCCAATGCAGTGCCACTCCTATATAGTCATCCTATGGCAAAGCAGATAACTGCGGCCGTAACAGCTATGTTGGTGTTAGACGTGCATCCGGTGTCCGCCATCTGTGCAGTGGAATTTAGACGGTTGATGGAGGTATTGTGTCCCCGGTACCAAATCCCGTCGAGATTCCACTTCAATAGGCAGTCCAGAAATATTAGTATCAGATATTAAACTACGTTCACTGTTCCTGCAGTGCAGAAATATTAGTATCAGATATTAAACTACGTTCACTGTTCCTGCAGTGCAGAAATATTAGTATCAGATATTAAACTACGTTCACTGTTCCTGCTACATCAAAAAAACATGAACCTGCCCTGCCATCAACTAAAACAAGAGGTAGTGACGTGCTTGAACTCCACCCTCTATATACTGCAGAGGATGGAGGAGCAGCAAAAAAGGCCATTCAAGCCTACACAGCCACCTACGATGGGCCACGTGTTTGTGCCGCCCACTTGTGTCGCTTAGCTTAGACATCCAGCTACCTCGGTGCAACCTTTTGGACTAAAAACAATATTGTGAGGTGTGAGGTGTTCACAATAGACTGGAAATTAGTGGAAATGAATGTTATTGAGGTTAATAATAGTGTAGGAGTGAAAAAAAAAACGAAATATGGATTTTAGCACTTTTTATGCTTTTTTTAAAAAAAATCAGAACCCAAAACCCAAAATCAGAGCCAAAACCTTTCGTGGGGTGTTTTGGCAAAACAAATCAGAACCCAAAACCTCAAGCTAATCAGAACCCAAAACCCAAAACACCAAAAGTGGCCGGTGCACACCCTTAGTAACTAGTCCACCAATGCAGCGTAAGAGAGCCTGAGGGTCTGTCATATGACAGTGATGTTCTGTCCTGTATGTTGCCTTTCCCCAGTGCATAGTTCCAGATGTAAGTAATGTACTGGAGGCAAGTGTGATGTAATTGACTAACTGTCAGATCACTGGGCAAAGGCACCATGGCTGTATAGCAGGGCCGAATTTACCGCTAGGCAACCTAGGCACCTGCCTAGGGCCTAGCAGCTCTCAGGGGGCCCAGAAGGGGACAACAGAAAATATTAAAAAAAAAAAAAAAAGTGGCCCCTCCCCCGACTCGCGGCACCCAATCCCCCCACCACCCCCAACCCCCCCGCGACTCATGCAGGGAGGGTGGCATCATATGTCAGAAGACTGCAGAGCGCGGCGCGGATTGAACAAGGTAAGTGCGGGTGGGTTGGAATATTGTGTGTGTGTTTGTCAGTCAGTGTCAGTATATTGTGTGTCAGTGTCCGCATATTGTGTGTGTCAGTGTCTGCATATTGTGTGTGTCAGTGTCTGCATATTGTGTGTGTCAGTGTCTGCATATTGTGTGTGTCAGTGTCCGCATATTGTGTGTGTGTGTCAGCCAGCATATTGTGTATATATATATAAGTATGGGGCCAATATATTGTGTGAGTGAGGGGCCAATATATTGTGTGAGTGTCAGCCAGCATATTGTGTATATATATAAGTATGGGGCCAATATATTGTGTGAGTGAGGGGCCAATATAGTGTGTGAGTGTCAGCCAGCATATTGTGTATATATATAAGTATGGGGCCAATATATTGTGTGTGTGAGGGGCAAATATATTGTGTGTGTGAGTGAGGGGCCAAAATATTGAGTGAGTGAGGGGCCAATATATTGTGTGTGAGTGAGGGGCCAGTAAATGAATGTAGTGTGTGTGGGGGGGGGGGAGGGGGCAGTAAATGAATGTAGTGTGTGAGGAGGCAGTAAATGAATGTAGTTAGTGTGTGTGGGGAGATTTTTAATACAATGTGGGCGGTAGGCTATTAATTTAATTGTGGAGTGCAGATGGGGACTAATTATTGGTTGCTATTTTATTTGTGGGGTAATGGTGGGGCAATTTAATTTAATAGTGGGGCCTATGAATTTATAATGGAGTAATTAGACCTTTAATTTAATGCTGGGGTGGTTTGGAAGCTATTTATTGATTGTGGGGCTGTTTGTGGAAAATGAGGTCTATTTATTAAATGTGATTATGTATTTTTAATGCCTGTGATTGTTGTGGGAAATGGTAATATTTGTTAAATGTAATTGTTATTTAAATTATTGCTGGGTTTGTTTGGATGGAGGGAAATAGGTTTATATATTAAATGTGTATGCTATCTAATGTCAGGGTTGGTTGGAGGGAAAGAGATTTATTTAGCAAATGTGAATATTATTTTAATGTTGTGTCTGGAGGGAGGCCTAATTATAAAATGTGGGTGCTATTGATTTAACACTGGAACTAGTTGGAGTTTTCTAAATTTTATGTATCCATTTTTTTCCAAATAGGGCCTCCAATATTCCAGGATCCAGACAACCACAAATGAGCTAAAGTAACCAGCAGCCACAAGTGGTGACCGTGACAAGAACAGGTAGGAGAGAGCAGGACAGTCTGCCAACTGTCCTGAATCTGGTGGGACAGTCCTGAATTTGGGTGACTGCTTCACTTAGGAGAGTTGGGAGGTATGTCCCGCTTCACCGTGTACTGCTTGTGAAGGCAGAACTGTGTACACCTAACAGTAGTGCACACATTATTGCCTGTGTATGTGTCTAAAATGATAACCATGTTACATCATAGGGGATTATCCTGTCTAAAGTGCCCAAGCCCCCCAGAGCCTTAATCCAGCTCTGGGCCTGGGCATAAATATATATATATGGATTAAGCAACACTAAAATAGTCTCTTTTTATATAGATAAATATATATTGTACCAAAAACCACCCTTTAAGGATGGGCCGCTACTTATGGACAAGTGCAATGTGCTTGCCCCCCGGGCTAAAGTCTGCCAGCCCTCCCCTGCGTGTGGCCACTGTGTGTGTGTGTGTGTGTGTGTGTGTGTGTGTGTGTGTGTGTGTATTATGTGTGTGTGTGGCCACTGTGTGTGTGTGTGTATTATGTGTGTGTGGCCACTGTGTGTGTGTGTATTATGTGTGTGTGGCCACTGTGTGTGTGTGTGTGTGTGTATTTTGTGTGTGTGGCCACTGTGTGTGTATTATGTGTGTGCAAGTGACCACTGTGTGTGTGTATTATGTATGTGTGAGGGGCCACTGTGTGTGTATTATGTGTGTGTGAGGGGCCACTGTGTGTGTATTATGTGTGTGTGTATTATGTGTGTGTGAGGGGCCACTGTATGTGTGAGGGGCCACTGTGTGTATGAAGGGGGGGGCCCCAAACCAATATCTTGCCTAGGGCCCCATGAGGTCTAAATCCGGCTCTCCTGTATAGTGTATGATGAAGTATCCTCCCTCTTTGGGGATGCCTGAGAACATATGGTGAAGCTTTTGGAGTGCAATATATCACTAATGTACAAGTGTGAAAAGTTGTTAATCTTTCGAATATTAGATGTTTGGATGACATCTTGAACCATGCTAGGCCAGAGGTGAGTGTAGAATAAACTTGGGACGAGGCACTCCCTGGTTCTCCAGGTAAAGAGTGATCATCACAGCTTTGTTTACTTGAGGAAAGCATAATGATAAGGTATACAACCCTTAATCCATTAAAAATGCTGAGGTAATGCAAAAAAATTGTAATATACAGTATATAACATAATTTATTTATTTTTTACTAAGGGGGCTGTTTGTGCTTTTTTACTTTGTTACATTTTTTAATTATACTGGTCATCTTGGTGACTGCTTGCCCAGTATACAAGTAGCCCCATCCATCAGTGGCAAGGAGGATAGGATGGGAAAGACCTTGGATGTGTCATTAGTTAATGCCTCCAGTTTTGGAATTATTCAAGCAACCTAAGTCCAGGGAAAGTTAAGAAGTGTCACATGAGCTGGGAGCTATAACATACAATGAAAAACAAAAAGCAGAAACAGCATATTCATGAGGCAAAAGTATCCTGAATAGAATGTTTTAAACTAGTGAAAAATGTGTTGCTTGTGTACAGCATATTATGCCACTCTGTCAGAAAGTGACTAACTGTTTAAATTTACTTTATTGAATTAAAATGTCTCAGATAATTAGAGCATGTGACATTGATTTATCAGGTCTGCTTTTTCTGGAAAGCCTGTCACGTTGTTATGCAATAAGCTCCATAGAAACTTTGCCAGTCAACAGTGCAGAATAGACAGGGAATGCACTCCCAATTTCTGCACAATAATGTAATGTAAATTCCTAAATTAGTGGCGTGCTTTCATTTTGAAATACATTCCTAAATTCTAAAATAACTTTTTTTTATGTTTAGGAGTATGTTAGCGCTACATATTTAAAAAGAGTAGTAACAATAATAATAATAATAACAATAACGTTAAGATATATATTAATTCCCATTTTTTTTCTCCCTACAAAATAAGTGTATTTTATTATTGAGAAGCCTGCACATAGAACATTTCAAGGAGCACTCTTAATTTCCGACCCTCAGAAAAAAATCAGTGCCTAGGTTTATGACAAGCTTATAATATTCCTCAACCACCCTCTTAACCACACTACATTACCCTATTACCACCCGTTACACAATTTCACACAAGACAACTACCCCGTGACCAACATTGTTGTGTGACAGGATCATTTAGCTTATGAGTCACTTTTACCTTTGCAGTCTGGCTTGGCCAAAATGCAAAATGTAGACTTAACCTCATGTGTCAAACTCCCATTGTCCCATAGATTGTAAGCTTGCGAGCAGGGCCTTCTCACCTCTTTGTCTGTTTTACCCAGTTTGTTATTAGTTTACTATGTTTCTCCCCAATTGTAAAGCGCTACGGAATATGTTGGCGCTACATAAATAAATGATGATGATGATGATTGTTTGCAGCCTAGCACAAAGCGGGTAACACCTCTGATGATACACCTTCTCTACACTTTTAGCTCATTTAACCAATCTCATCCTGTAAAACAAAAACTTGTTTTTGGAAGTGGGTGCAACATAATCTGCACTGATGTGCCAAATACTCCAAGAACACCCCCAATCCTCTGAGCTTCTCCCACCGGATGACAAAAACTTTTGCACCATGGCAAGCAAGGTACCTACAAACTCACAACTTTTCCTAGAAAACTGAATGCATTCTTTAAAAACTAGGTGCACTGCATTATAAAATAGCATTTGCACCATTGGTGTGTGCTTTTGTGCAGTTGGGAATTAGACTTTTTAGCCTCAGTAACAAATTTTACATAAATATTATACAATCCACCATTTGTCCTGGTTTTCCCAGGATATGCATGTTTTTCTCCACTAGAAAGGAGTTAGTGTAGGAGATAGTGAGAATGCGATACTACAACTACTGAACTGAGTTTTACACCAAAAACTAAAGAAGTGAGCAAAATTCATGTCAAACACAGGTGTCCTGATTTTTTTGTTTTAAAATTATTGGAGGCAAAAATAAAATATGATCACAAAGATACTAAAATATAATTGAATGTTGTTAAAATACATATACCTTCAAAGGTATTAGTCTAAGCCCGTTTACTAATAACACCACATTGTTAGGGTTCCTATCCTGTGACGTGGGTTTAGCAGAGCCTCAAAAATTGTCCTGTTTGCAAGCTTAATTAAGAGCTGCTATCTCCTGACACGGAAATCCTCATGATCTATATGATCTATATCACCATTTTAATGTTGTGCATGTAGGCTCAGTTATGCAGTCATATCAATACATTTCTAATATTAACATTTCTCATTAATTCACAGCAAAAAAAAGTCACACTAAACTGTGAACTCTTCAGACAAGTATTTGTTTTAATCCAATAGTAATTTAAAGTGGTAATATTGAACTTTCTGCCAATTAAATAATTAATCATTAGCATGATATCTGCAAATTGTCTTCAAAATGAGCAAGCTTTACGCGATGGACAGTAATGAAGCAGTTAAGAGGGTTATTTTAGAGTCTCAAAGAAAGAAAAACAGGCTAAGAACAGCCTTGTGTTGGGAGGAGGGTTAGAAAATGGGGCTGCTGCTGTTGTTTTCATTGTGCGCACTCTAATCAGGGAGAGTAAGAACAATAATGCATGTAATGCTGATTTTGGAACGTGTCCACGCAGCTTTTCCCAGGCTAGGCAGCCTTGGGAACCACTGATAGTGTGGCACACCAGGGGCATAGCCTCAATCAACAAGCATAGGGCAGGGCAGTCTTTTCTGTAGGTAAAATATGTGAGGGATGACAAGAATCTTCCCAGCATGAGAAATGCAAAGAAACCAAACACACTATAAATATCGAGCAGCCATAAAATGTGTCTTTATAATAGAAATGTTCTAAGGATCAGAACAGAATTCACCAAGTTTTACTGAAATAACCTCTGGAGAAACATTTAAAAAAAAAAAAAAAAGTTTTACATATAGTGTATTAGGCTATTATTATTTCTTTGGGATATGAACAGTAATGAATGTGTCAATTACTGAAATGTATATAACACACTAGCATAGACTTCAGAAGTAGTAATCATTCCACCCCATATTTTACGTTTTCATTTTGAGTCATTTTAAACTACAAGAGAAATGTGCGTTTTAACCAGAACTATTACTTTATTGTTGCTTCTTATTCTCATTTGCATTATTATACTTTTATGCAGTTACTTTTGCACACAGGCAATGTGAGGGACCCTAGAAGTAGGTTGTTGGTAGAGATGGAGCTCCAATCCACTCACAAAATATGCTTGCAAACTAGTTAAAAAAAAAGAAAATAAAGGATTCAGCCAACCCTGCAGGAGACATTAGATTGTAGAAAAGCAATGTGTGCCCCTTAGCAGGGAAGTTGATTTATTATTTTTGTAGAAGGAAATCAGTATATCATTTATGAAGGCAAAATAATGTTTACTTAACTAATAACGGCAGAGGACAGCTATGTAAGTATGAATCATTAACCCAGAGCATTGGTCGAGATCGTCCATCGCAGGGTTCAGCTTAACACCAAAATGGTGTTAAATTTGTCATTACATTTGTTAAAAAAAAGTGACTGTCCTGCAGCCAAATTCCCAAACACAGCAAACGACTTATTTGAATTTGCTTTTATTAGCACTAGATATAACCTAAAAAAATCTGTCTATTAATGATAGACTTAAATCTGGAAATTATTTTAGCTTTAGTCACACAATTGCCATTGTGAATGAAGAAGTTTTAGACAGTCATGAACACAGAATTAAATTCAATGATAAATTACACTATTGACACCATATTTAACCTGCTCTAGCTGTTGTGCAATACTAAACCTTTTTTAGGCGCCAAAGTAATCATCTCGCCAAAGTGTAAATTAAAAGCATTGGTGCTAGTCATCTCTTCAGCTGACAATTTGGTCTTTGGTAAGGTCCGGAGGCCACAGTGCTTTCTACTTATGAATTCTGAGTGCACCTTCATTTTCTATACAATCTTCAGCTCCAGGCCCAAGAGGGAGTTTAATCTCATACTGCCTGTATGAATTAAATTATTGCAGGTTTACCACTGTGTATCAACAGTTTTAAAGATGAATCTTCCTCCAAGTGGCTGTAAAACTGAGCAGGTTACTCTGCAAGTTAGTCCTTAACTACTCAACAGCTGTAATAATGACAGGCAGGCAAAAGGAGACAGCTCCAAAAGGAAGAGGCCAAGCACTCATAAGAGTGCATGTTAATGTTTTGGTTACAAATATACATAACAATATGGTCTTAATTCACTGTAATACCATGTTAAATAACCTACACATTGTCACTGTTGGCTTACTGGAAATAGATCCCTAGGCTCTGCTGAACATGGCTTGGCCCAGCCATGGGCACGGAGTCTAACAGGCAGGTGGTTTTCACCAGGAACCCCCACAAGGAGGTATGGTGTTAGCAGCACCAAACCTGCAGGTCGTGGCCATGTGAATGGGTGAACAGCAGAACGTGGTGGGGGAGCCAGGTGAAGCGGGTAGAGACGATGGAACCCATAGGTAAGTGGTATAGATATAGGAACAACAATAATAAGGCTGATGGTCCACAGCCAATGAGACACTAGGAGAATAGTTGTCCAGCGGTATAAATGGGAGAACAGGAGCTGTCACAATGATGTACTCCGGAGTAGGTAGTAGAGATACTGGAACAGCGGAAGTTCAACACTAGACATAAGTTGAACACACTGGAGAAGCGGAGGTAACTCAGGATAACATCTGATGAGTCATAGATGTAGTTGCGGCTTTAGGAGGCTGCAGTGAGAGAACAGAGGCTGTCACATAGAAGTACTCTGGAGATGGTAATGGAAGTACTGGAGCAGCATTAGTTCAATACGGCCATAGACTGAAGGCAGACTGGAGCAGCGGAGGTAACTCGTAGTAACAGCTGATGAGTCACAGAAGAAGTAGCGACTCTGAGTGGTAGCGATGATAGAACCGGAGCTGTCACGATGAAGTACACTGGAGATGGTAAGAGAGGTACTGGAACAGCGATGCTTTAGCACAGACCACGAGCTGAGAGCAGACTGGAGTACACACAAACCACAAGGAAAAACAGCAACCAAAATCACAGGCTGCAGGAAGTGAGCTTGAAGAACAGGCATCAGACAGGTGAATCCAGGAGGTTTAAATAGTGCTCCAGAAATGCTTAGGCAATGAAAATAGGGAGGAGGTCCTGAAGTGCAATAGACTTGCACCTGCGCAGATCTGGATATAGCTGAATGAATGAAATGAAGAGTGTCTGACGCTGGGACATGGCAGTTTCCAGATGAAAGAAATGCAGGTAACGAGACAGGTACTATTTACGGGACCGGAGCGTTACACACATAGGGGGGTATTCAATTGTTGCCGTTAACGTTCTCAAACGAGCGCTCTAAAAATATTAGTGTTAATACGGTAATTACTCGCTAAATTTCATCTCGCAGCTCCCTGAGCTGCGAGATGAAATTCAGCGAGTAAACTACCGTATTAACGGTATTTACGTGCACATTACCGTATAAACTGCGCTCGTTTTTTGTTTTTTTAGCGCGTTAAAAGCAACAATTGAATACCCCCCATAACCTGTTAAATGTTTTTCAGAAATTATAGCATGATTTAAAATGTTCAGTTTTGTGAGTTACATGTCTAATAAAAAAGAAAAAGAATTAATATTTTTTTGTTCCAGTAAATAACCCCCTTTTCATTTCATATTGGTGGTTAGGGAGAACTGCATATAAGCAAATAGGGCATTTTATTTATTGTCATATATTGTTCACCTCTAGTATGCAACAAATTAAAGTTAACTTTGCTGCATAAGTCTTGATTTCAAAGTAAATGGGGTTGGGTTGATGGAGGAAACGGAATTTAGGAAGAGACGCAGTGTTCTCCTGATATAGGCACACTGGAAACTTAGTCACTCCCAAACATGATAATGTAAGGTGGCAGATAGATTTTTGACACAATTTATGCACTTGCTTGCTACATTTTTTCTTTTCCTGAAGCTATTTCCTGTGCTTTAAAATCTACACCAGCATGAGGCCATAAGTGTTAAAGGGGTGGTGTCTCTATCCTCCTCTGCCTGACATGGATAGTACAGTATTCATAATACCACCACTATACCTTATCATCACCAGACTTACTACATTGCATGGAGGCATATGGTTTATAGCTGAAACATTACTTTCCTTCAGTGCAGAAATACTAGTTCATGTGGGGCAGCACGGTAGCTAAGTGGTTAGTACTTCTGCCTTACAGCACTGGGGTCATGAGTTCAATTCCCAACCATGGCCTTATCTGTGAGGAGTTTGTATGTTCTCCCTGTGTTTGCGTGGGTTTCCTTTGGGTGCTACAGTTTCCTTCCACAACATACTGGTAGGTTAATTGGCTGCTAGCAAATTGACCCTAGTTTGTGTGTGTGTGTGTGTGTGTGTGTGTGTGTGTGTGTGTGTTAGGGAAATTAGACTGTAAGCCCCAATGGGGAAGGGACTGATGTGAGTGAGTTCTCTGTACAGCGCTGTGGAATTAGTGGCGCTATATAAATAAATGGTGTTGATGATGTGTTTATATGATCAGGCATTGTTTTATATTTTCATTGCCCAGGGTCACAACAGAGCTCTGTTTTTCCCTTTGCATTAAATGCAACTGTAACCAGAGACCCTTAGTGTCATAACGGGGATAACAAAATAAACAACTTATTGTGATAAAAAGTCATGGCTGAAAAGCACATAAGGAAGCTAGAAAGAAAAAACAACATGAAAGTTTGAAGATGACAAGAACATACAATAGTCAGTTAGAAAATTACTATAAATCTCTCTCTGCTATTAGCCGCTCACACAAAGGTCAGTGGTACAGAATGGCCCGACATTGACAGGATAGCTGTCCAATTTGGACACATAGGAATGATAAAATTAGACAAGTTCAGAACCCGCCTGAGCAGCTGAATTACTTCTGGAACACTAGGGCTTGTTATTGTGGTTGGAGGATGACAGGCTGAGAATCGTTATCTTTTCTGGTCAAATTTTAGAACATACTGATAATTACCTGATGGCTTTTGATCAGATTGTTATCCAGCATCATGCTGGTTTTGGGCTCATACAATGCAATATCACACAATGGGCCTATTTAAGAAGGGGAGAGAAGCCCTTTCTCCAACGAAAACTTCAGTTTTTCACTAGATTTATGGCTTTTCACTATTTATCAAAGCCTCCGGACCAGTGGAGACTATTGGCGGTTATCACCAGCTATAGCTTTCCCTGAAGGTCTCTGCCATATACTTTGCATAGGAAAGCCTATTTATTAGGGTCAGTGGAGGTACAAGAACTGCTATTGTTCGTCTATCTTTTTATCACCATCGCATTATGGCAATAGCCAGGGGTCAGCAAAGGAATAAATTATTTATTATTCAAATCACCCTATGTTTTCCTAAGTAATATATTAAATTAATTTTCTTTTCTATTTTTTTAAAGTGGAAATGAATACCCAAAGCTGGTAATGGTAAATAGCAAGGTAAATTCCAGGCCAAATCAATGACATGACAATTATCTAGTTTGTGATTAGGTATGGGTATCCCTAAAGCAGACATGTCATACTCAAAACCCCATTTTGACCAAATAATCAAAGTCTAAGATTGTGTGGGCCGCAAGAAAAAGTCTCATATGCAATTTTGTCACCCCCTTTCATCACACTGTGCCCCCTTCATCATCACACTGCGCCCTTCATGCTGCTTTTGCTCCCTTTCACCTGTCTCCCCTGTGTCACTTTGTGCCCTCCATTATGCTGCTTTTGCTCCCCTTCACCTGTCTCCTGTTTCATACTGTGCCCTCCATTATGCTGCTTTTGCTCCCTTCACTTGTCTCCCGTTTCATACTGTGCCCTCCATCATGCTGGTTTTGCTCCCCTTCATCTGCCACCCCTGTTTCACACTGTGCCCTCCATGCTGCTTTTGTTCACTTACCTTTCTATTGGCTTCTTTCTTCTGATTTCTTCTCTTCTGTCCTTCTCTTCTGTCTTGCCTGACGCTGCTCCTCTCTGTGAGCTCCTCACTGAAAATATCTGGCGTGATCAGGTCATTTTTTAAAAAAAAATAATTCTGGGCCATTGGCAAAAGCCACGGGTTTGGGCCTTAAGTTTGACACCCCTACCCCAAAGCCTAGCATACATGTGGCTATTGATAACCAAACTTAAAGTTTGAATTTAGCAAAGTTTGCTATATTTAATTATTTGTGTATGTGTCGTTTTAGAAATACACAGAAGTGAAAATATTTCAATCCAAGCTAATAAATCAAAATAGTGTTGTGGCCACTGTAAATGTGACTTGTGGAATCTCTTGAGCTGTGTATTTCCATACAACTGACTCATTTCACACAAAACACACTGTCTGCTCCTGTATTTTCCACGTATTTTCTCACTGAACATAACATAGGTTCAAATAATTAATTGGCATAAAAGATTGGTATAGATATTCTGTGCTAAAGAGAAAAGCAGACAAATATCTCCCAGATGAAATTGGTCAGTTGATTACTAGCATAAATGCGCTTTTATAAGTACTCCCACCACTGAAAATAAACCTTAGATGAACAAGTGATTTTAATAAAAATATGTATATATAGGATAACTCCACTCAAAATGTAATAATAGGTAGAGTTTTTTATTATTATTACTATTACAAAGAAACTTTATTTATATAACACCAACATATCACACAGCGCTTAAATCATTCATGTCGGTCCCCATTTCCTCAGACACAGTCCAGCTTAGTTCACCTTGGCTGGCAGTGTCCTCATTAGACGATTGGTTAGTCACAAGTTCTCATGCAGTCAGTCACTGTGACGTACAACAACTACCACAGCTCCCATTGGGTATACACATTGTGCATATGTTACTGGCTGGGCATGTGAAACTTTAACAGAAGGTGGTGTGTAGTGAGCCGAGCCAGATTAAGATGCCATGGTGCCGTAGGCAAGGCATATATATGTATCTTACAACTACTTACTGATGCCACAAAAGGTGCAAAAGTTTTGGTGGCTGGAGCTATATATATTAGTATTAGCATAGGTATTTGTTAATTATCCAGGCGCCACTGTGAAAACTCAGCATAGCAGTTTCCAATTGTACATCTGTTTCCATTCTTCCACTTAACTTGAAACTCTGTTTCAGGTGAACGAGGTGGGCAGCCAGAACCGTAACTTAAAATTTTAGCGCCTGGGTCGAGAAAGAAAAGTGCCACTCCCCTAGTCCTCAATTTTAACCAAATGAACCTAAAATATTCATAAGCGGCGCCCCCCTTCAGCATTGCTCCCTGGGCGGTCGCCCCTATCGCACATTACTAGTTACGGCCCTGTGGGCAGCATGCAGGTGAAGGAAGGGGTGGTATAAGCCAGGATCTTGGTAGTAGTCGAGGCAGCAGCAGCCAGTCCCGTGCCCACCAGTATCCTTTAGGCCAGGACCGACCTTACTAACTAAAGCAGCGGTTCCCAAGTGTGTGCCGTGACTCGCAGGGGTGCCGTGGCCAGGTCCAAAAAAATTCAAAATACTTACCAATCTGGCAGCGCCCGGGACCCAGCATCCTTCTCTTCTCACTGAATGCCGGACGTGATGTCATCACATCCAACACATTCAGTGAGGAGTGGCAGGAGAGAAGAGTCAGAAGAAGGAGGACAAAAGAAAAAGAAGTAAGATGGCCAAGTAAGGTAAGTAAAGGAATGGAGGTGAAATGGTGATAGGAAACAGCAATGGAGGGCGCAGTGTACTGGTGAAGGGGCAGTGTGAGTACATGAAGGGGCAATGTGAGTATGAAGGGGCAGTGCGAAGACATGAAGGGGCACAGTGTAATGGTGAAGGGGCACAGTGTGATGATTTTTTAATTTATTGTTATTATTTTGTTTGATCTTATTCCTCTTAATGATAGCTGTAATTTGTTCTTTCACAGAAATATAATTTTAAAAAATATATAAAAACATTATTTTCCCTTGGATTTATGTGTATTATTTATGCAAACAACTTAATGAGTATGTGTGTCCTGACCTAAATACTTACTGCATTATTGTGACCCAACTACTTATAAAACGGGATTGCTCGTTAATTATTTTGGATTAGAGGTGCCTTAAAAAAATTATGCAGTCCCTAAGGGTGCTGCAAACTGAAAAAGTTTGGGAACCACTGAACTAAAGTAATGAAGATCACTCTTTAGATGTCCAAGGCCCCCTGCTTCTGTCTGCCGGCTGGTCTGGTCATTACAGTGAGACACTACAGTGTGGGTTTTGGAGAAATTAGCTGTTCTTACATTCTAGGCAAGACAAAATAATTCACTTTACAATTAATCATATCAAAGATCAAATCATATCAAATATTTATTTTTTTAGTATCACTTTACGCAAAAAAATTGTTCATGCACATTTTAACAACACAATTTTTCATTTTGAAGTAAAACTAAAAGTGTAAGTAGTTAAGAGAAATGTAGCAAGTTTTTCTATTAAGCATTAAAGTGATGACATCAGAAGTTTATATATGTATTAATATAACTTGTGTATTATATTGATAATTGCAGACAAAATTAATGTTATTCCTACAGATTTGTAATGCCGGAGGCATGAGCTATAAAATCATAATTTGCTCCATTACACCATCAGCTAGAGCCCTTTGCTCTAGAGCATTAGAAGCTCAAGTGCCGGCATAAGTCAAGCTTCGTTGGATCAGAGATTTTCTTTAGTGCTGCCTGTGTGTCACTGCTTCCTCCCTTGACTATCACACGGTGATTGAATTACACAGAGCTGACGGAAGCCTTGGGAAATGGAAGATCCCACAGGCAGCAGGCTCAGGATGCGGCAGCGATCAGCACCACAGCACGAGCAGCAGGGCGAAGAGACCCCAGAGTGTTGGAATCTCTTCCATATTTTCACAGCTGTGTTAGGCTGCAGCTACCCTGTTTGTAAATGGATTGTGTTCACAGTGAGAGTGTCTACCTACTATATAGCATGCAACTGCTTTGCAAACAAACAAACAGCTGTCAGAGCAATAAGAACCAGTGACACAACTATAGAAACCTTTCACAAGCAGAAAGGATGATACATTAATCCTTTCTGTGCTGAGAGATGAGACGTAATTACTCATACTCTCATTGAAGACAGGCTGTTAAAATCTCCTGTTACAGTATGTTTGACACCTCACTTTCACACATTACTTCAGTTTATATAAGGGTTGATGGTGGTTTAAAAGTTGGAAATATAATGAATAATATAATGCTAATATATTACGTAGAAGAGGTGAAGATAAGTACTTTGGA
Source organism: Mixophyes fleayi (assembly GCF_038048845.1). Taxonomy (NCBI): domain Eukaryota; kingdom Metazoa; phylum Chordata; class Amphibia; order Anura; family Limnodynastidae; genus Mixophyes; species Mixophyes fleayi. Next base: position 205,555,208 of record NC_134404.1, read on the forward strand.
ACTTTCAGATTTATTTTATTTTTGCAATAGAAAATACAGCACAATGACATATTATTACAAGGAAATTAGACAAACTCCAAGCATTGATTAGGCAAGAATGGGCGGCCAGCAGTCAGTATGTGGCCCAGACGTTGATTGACAGCATGCCAGGGTGAATTGCAGAGATCTTCAAAAAGAAGGGTCAACACTGCAAATATTGACTCTTTGCATAAACTTAATGTAATTGTCAATAAACGCCTTTGACACTTATGAAATGATTGTAATCTTTCTTCAGTATACCATAGCAACATCTGACAAAAAGGTCTAAAGGCACTGAAGCAGCAATCTTTGTGAAAACCAATACTTGTGTCATTCTCAAAACTTTTGGCCATGACTGCACACAGCAATTTAGAAAGCCTATTTATAATTGTGTGAAATCTCCATGTAACTGTAAGCTACGGCCAAATAAATGACACCTCTTCAGACCTGGTATAAGCAATTACAGGTAATGGCTATATACAATACAAACCAAAGTGTAGCAGCACATTTTAAGCACTACAAACATACTAAGCCCAATATGAAACATATGTATAGCAAACTCTGCAGCATTGCTATGTAATATAAGGGGGTATTTACCAAAGGCCTCTTTTCAATTCACACAATGTATTAAAGTACTTGTACCACAGCTATACCTGTTCTGTTAACACCATCTCAGCATGGCTTTATTTTGTTTTGACTGGATCTTTTTAATCTTAGAATACTATTTTGGGGGGAAAGATAGAGCTTTATTACATTTATTATTATAGATATATTATGATCATATATGTTTAAATTAGGGATGAGCGCACTCGGATTTATGAAATCCGAGCCCACCCGAACGTTGCGGATCCGAGTCGGATCCGAGACAGATCCGGGTATTGGCGCCAAATTCAAATGTGAAACTGAGGCTCTGACTCATAATCCCGTTGTCGGATCTCGCGATACTCGGATCCTATAAATTCCCCGCTAGTCGCCGCCATCTTCACTCGGGCATTGATCAGGGTAGAGGGAGGGTGTGTTAGGTGGTCCTCTGTCCTGGTAGATCTCGTGCTGTGCTGTTTAGTTCTGTGCTGTGCTGTTTAGTTCTGTGCTGTGCTGTGCTGTGCTGTGCTGTGCTGTGTTCTGCAGTATCAGTCCAGTGGTGCTGTGTGCTGTGCTCTGTCCTTCTGAGGTCAGTGGTGCTGCTGGGTCCTGTGCTGTGTCCTGTTCAGTCCAGTGGTGCTGTGTCCTGTGCTCTGTGCTTCTAAGGGCATAGTTATTTCCCCAATATTCCCCTGTGTTTAAAAAAATAAAAAAAAGTTTTTTAAAAAAATACCAAAAACTACTTTAATTTTTTTTAATTACCACAAAATTTGCACAACCAATCCTGCAGTATAAGCCCATTGGTACTGCAATATTACCAAGTTCACACATTCAGCAGTAAAAGTCCAGTGGTACTGCAATATTACAAAGTTCACACATTCTGCAGTATCAGTCCAGTGGTGCTGTGTCCTGTGCTCTGTCCTGCTGAGTTCCGTAGTGCTGCTGGGTCCTGTGCCGTGTCCTGTTCAGTCCAGTGGTGCTGTGTCCTGTGCTCTGTGCATCTAAGGGCATAGTTATTTCCCCATTATTCCCAAGTTTTTAAAAAATAAAAAAAAAGTAAAAAAAAATAAAAAATTTAAAAAAAAAAAATATATATAATAATTATAACCAAATTTGCAAAACCAATCCAGCAGTATAAGTCCATTGGTACTGCAATATTACAAAGTTCACACATTCTGCAGTATCAGTCCAGTGGTGCTGTGTCCTGTGCTCTGTCCTGCTGAGTTCCGTAGTGCTGCTGGGTCCTGTGCCGTGTCCTGTTCAGTCCAGTGGTGCTGTGTCCTGTGCTCTGTGCTTCTAAGGGCATAGTTATTTCCCCATTATTCCCAAGTTTTTAAAAAATAAAAAAAAAGTAAAAAAAAATAAAAAATTAAAAAAAAAAAAAATATATAATAATTATAACCAAATTTGCAAAACCAATACAGCAGTATAAGTCCATTGGTACTGCAATATTACCAAGTTCACACATTCTGCAGTATCTTGTGCTACATATAATGGAGACCAAAAATTTGGAGGATAAAGTAGGGAAAGATCAAGACCCACTTCCTCCTAATGCTGAAGCTGCTGCCACTAGTCATGACATAGACGATGAAATGCCATCAACGTCGTCTTCCAAGCCCGATGCCCAATCTCGTAGTACCGGGCATGTAAAATCCAAAATGCCCAAGTTAAGAAAAAGTAGCAAAAAGAGAAACTTAAAATCATCTGAGGAGAAACGTAAAGTTGCCAATATGCCATTTACGACACGGAGTGGCAAGGAACGGCTTAGGCCCTGGCCCGTGTTCATGACTAGTGGTTCAGCTTCACCCACGGATCTTAGCCCTCCTCCTCCTCCCCCCCCTACAAAAAATTGAAGAGAGTTATGCTGTCAGCAACAAAACAGCAAACAACTCTGCCTTCTAAAGAGAAATTATCACAAATCCCCAAGGCGAGTCCAAGGATGTTGGTGGTTGTCAAGCCTGACCTTCCCATCACTGTACGGGAAGAGGTGGCTCGGGAGGAGGCTATTGATGATGTAGCTGGCGCTGTGGAGGAACTTGATGATGAGGATGGTGATGTGGTTATTGTAAATGAGGCACCAGGGGGGGAAACAGCTGATGTCCATGGGATGAAAAAGCCCATCGTCATGCCTGGTCAGAAGACCAAAAAATGCACCTCTTCGGTCTGGAGTTATTTTTATCCAAATCCAGACAACCAATGTATGGCCATATGTAGCTTATGTAAAGCTCAAATAAGCAGGGGTAAGGATCTTGCCCACCTAGGAACATCCTCCCTTATACGTCACCTGAATAACCTTCATAGTTCAGTGGTTAGTTCAGGAACTGGGGCTAGGACCCTCATCGGTACAGGGACACCTAAATCCCGTGGTCCAGTTGGATACACACCAGCAACACCCTCCTCGTCAACTTCCTCCACAATCTCCATCAGATTCAGTCCTGCAGCCCAAGTCAGCAGCCAGACTGAGTCCTCCTCAATACGGGATTCATCCGAGGAATCCTGCAGCGGTACGCCTACTACTGCCACTGCTGCTGTTGCTGCTGTTAGTCGGTCATCTTCCCAGAGGGGAAGTCGTAAGACCGCTAAGTCTTTCACAAAACAATTGACCGTCCAACAGTCGTTTGCCATGACCACAAAATACGATAGTAGTCACCCTATTGCAAAGCGTATAACTGCGGCTGTAACTGCAATGTTGGTGTTAGACGTGCGCCCGGTGTCCGCCATCAGTGGAGTGGGATTTAGAGGGTTGATGGAGGTATTGTGGCCCCGGCACCAAATTTACTACCGGGGCCACTCCACTGTGCAGTCCATATTTAGGTGTATCAGATATTAAACAACGGTGACAGTTGATGCCCAATTTTTTAATTATATTGTGGCCTCGGTACCAAATTGTGTACCGGGGCCACCACACTACGCAGTCCAGATACTTGTTTGGTGGAATTCAGACCAGTTGAGGGTTTTATTATTATATTGTGGGGACCACTCTATCTATACCACACTACAACTCTATACCACTCTATTTAATACTTTAATTCTATTTCATACTTTAATTCTATTTAATACTTTATTCTATTTCATACTTTAATTCTATTTAATACTTTAATTCTATTACTAATTACCATAAAGAGGAACTGCCGCTTCTATTTAATACTTTAATTCTATTAGTAGTTACCATAAAGAGGAACAAAATAAACCAATTTTACCAAAAGTATAATATGACTTAGACTTACAAACACTACACTTGAAAGATGGTGCCTTTAAATGAAAAAGTCAGTCTTCATTGCACGACTATGTGCAACAGGGACAGTTTTTTGGTTTACAAAGTCAATCAATAACACTTGGACCCTGTCTGTCTTTAACATACTTGATGGGATCTCAATGACGAATTGTCTGTACCATGTTTGGAGGAGGTATTGTGGCCCCGGTATCAAATTGTGTACCGGGGCCACCACACTACGCAGTCCATACCCTTTTTTGGTGGAATTCTGACACGTGGAGGGTTTTTTAATTATATTGTGGCCTCGGTACCAAATTGTGTACCGGGGCCACCACACTACGCAGTCAAGATAGATAGATGCGTATCATAGATAAAGTACATTCAGTGGTGTGGGGCAAATTGAAAAATATTCAAAATGCACTGACATTATCAAAAACAAGAGGTTGTCACACGCTAAAACTCCAACATGTAAATGATGGAGAGGATGGAGGAGCAGCCGTATGTGTAGTGTAATGCAGACCTGTTGAAGGTTTTTTATATATTTTATTGTGGTGCCCAGTGCCCACTCCTCTAGGCAGTCCAGGTACATTTATTGGTGCGATTCATAAAAGTTCAGGGTTTTTAATATATTGTGGTGACCCACTCCTCTACGCAGTCCAGGTACATTTATTGGTGCGATTCATAAAAGTTCAGGGTTTTTAAGATATTGTGGTGACCCACTCCTCTACGCAGTCCAGGTACATTTATTGGTGCGAATCATAAAAGTTCAGGGTTTTTAATATATATTGTGGTGACCCACTCCTCTACGCAGTCCAGGTACATTTATTGGTGCGAATCATAAAAGTTCAGGGTTTTTAATATATATTGTGGTGACCCACTCCTCTACGCAGTCCAGGTACATTTATTGGTGCGATTCATAAAAGTTCAGGGTTTTTAATATATTGTGGTGACCCACTCCTCTACGCAGTCCAGGTACATTTATTGGTGCGATTCATAAAAGTTCAGGGTTTTTAATATATTGTGGTGACCCACTCCTCTACGCAGTCCAGGTACATTTATTGGTGCGAATCAAACAAGTTGATGGTTTTCTTATTATATATATTGTGGTGACCCACTCCTCTACGCAGTCCAGGTACGTTTATTGGTGCGAATCATAAAAGTTCAGGGTTTTTAATATATATTGTGGTGACCCACTCCTCTACGCAGTCCAGGTACATTTATTGGTGCGAATCATAAAAGTTCAGGGTTTTTAATATATATTGTGGTGACCCACTCCTCTACGCAGTCCAGGTACATTTATTGGTGCGATTCATAAAAGTTCAGGGTTTTTAATATATTGTGGTGACCCACTCCTCTACGCAGTCCAGGTACATTTATTGGTGCGATTTCATAAAAGTTCAGGGTTTTTAATATATTGTGGTGACCCACTCCTCTACGCAGTCCAGGTACATTTATTGGTGCGAATCAAACAAGTTGATGGTTTTCTTATTATATATATTGTGGTGACCCACTCCTCTACGCAGTCCAGGTACATTTATTGGTGCGATTCATAAAAGTTCAGGGTTTTTAATATATATTGTGGTGACCCACTCCTCTACGCAGTCCAGGTACATTTATTGGTGCGAATCATAAAAGTTCAGGGTTTTTAATATATATTGTGGTGACCCACTCCTCTACGCAGTCCAGGTACATTTATTGGTGCGAATCATAAAAGTTCAGGGTTTTTAATATATATTGTGGTGACCCACTCCTCTACGCAGTCCAGAAAGATACCTTGTTGCAACGTTTTGGACTAATAACTATATTGTGAGGTGTTCAGAATACACTGTAAATTAGTGGAAATGCTTGTTATTGAATGTTATTGAGGTTAATAATAGCCTAGGAGTGAAAATAAGCCCAAAAACTTGATTTTTAAACTTTTTATGTTTTTTTCAAAAAAAATCCGAATCCAAAACCTTAAATCCGAACCGAGACCTTTCGTCAAGTGTTTTGCGAGACAAATCCGAACCCCAAAAATAACGAAAATCCGGATCCAAAACACAAAACACGAGACCTCAAAAGTCGCCGGTGCACATCCCTAGTTTAAATGAATGTATAAAAGCTATTATTTATATATGTTTTGTTTAAACAGAGGAACTGGAATCTCAAATAAAGCTTCCTGTCTCACGCATGTATGGGCTTCAGCAGAGCAGCATGGGGACTTCACAACCGTGAGGAATCACTCTGGATATTGCAGCCTTTAAAATGAGGTTACATACTTAAAGTATAATCATACATTTTGGTTTGCATTTTATATAACTTGGTGCACCTTTACCCACACCTCTTAAATTCCCTGTTATAGAAATAAACAGCGTAGGTACCGATCTGAATGATGGCACCTTGTTGTGATTGATGGGCATCCACACTTCAAAATTAATCTAGTTTTTATTCAAATTAACATAGAAGAACTGTAAAGAAAATTTAAATCATATTTTTTTAGGTTTCCTGATTCTGTCAATAAACAGTTAAGAGATTAAAATTAGAAATGCGATGCTCTTATTGTCCCAGTCAAAATCAATTGGCCACTGTAAAATGGTGGCATGGCCACAACACGTCGTGTGCGTGGCCACGGCCCCAGAGGGCCGCCTAGCTCTGTAAAGCACTAGGCTGCCCATTACATACAACCATTTAAAAGATATGCCTTATACCACTACAACCTTAAACAGGGAGTCCAAGCTGTGACGCTAAACTGTAACTAATAGTCTGCGAGAGCTACTCACGAGACTCCATTGTTTGACCAAGTTCTATACCATCCAAGTATCACTTTTTCAATTGCCCACAAATCCATGTTAGCCACTAAATCACCACAGTTCTGTTATCAAGCCCATGTATAACGAATATAAACAAAATACCCATTCATTTTATCAGTTATTAGACAAACATAGGAGACAAAATCTTTTATTTTACTGAGTTAACTCAGAGATCATTTATAAAGAACATATATTAAGCCTAACATACATTACATTATAGTTTACCAGGCAAGATGTTATAAGATGTTATTAAACCACTCTCAGTAGTGAATTCAGTTTAAATTTATAGTAACATATTACCTCATTATGGGGTCTATTTATGACCCTTCATTTTTTTCACTTAATACTTTTCAATCCTTATCTCCTTGATAAGGATTGAAAAGTAACGGCTATGTATTAAAAAAACTTCTCAGGGACAGCAGTGCCGATAACCTGCTGTCCCTGAGAAGTCACTCACCTGATCATCGCAGTCTTTTTTCAATGTTGAAGGCTGCGATGATCTTCTCTTTTTTTTTTTTTTTTTTTGGGTAGTGCGCGTGCACCGACCGAAAAGTTGGTGCATGCGCACTAGCATCCTGGGCGGCAAACTGTAGGATGAGTCACAGGGAGGGATCACATGATCCCTCCACACCTGCGCTGTCCAGCTCTGCTCTTCAGAGCAGAGCTGGAAAGCGCGAAAGTTTTCAGATATGTTAATGTACGACAGCTTCAGATGGCGCCAGCTTCAGATGGCGTACATTAACATGTAAAAAAAGAGAAAATTTTCTCTATTTAAACTTTAATACATAGCGGTTCTGAGCACTTCCCATACACTGTTATAGGGAGTGCTCAGAAAAACGATAGGAAATGCAAAGCAGCAGATATCTGAGATATCTGCTGCGATTCTTCAATAGTACATAGTGATTTCACGGTAAACCCCAGAAAACTGTTGTTTTTGGCGGTTTAACACAGGAAAAATGCTTTATAAATAGACCCCTATGTCACTAAATTACCTCCATTTTTTATTAATCCTTTATTTGTGTATACATGTAACTAGCGGGATCCTTTAGTGTGTACATATGTGTGTAAGTGTATATGTATAAAGACAGAGATGTGTGTGTGCACATGTGTGGTATCAGTCTTTCCCTAATGTGTCTATATGTATATGTTTACAGAGAGCGCAAACACGCATGAGTGCACGTGAGTATGGAGAGGGAGCCTGAAAGAGCATGTGAGCGTGTGTGCATGTGTGGATAAGAGAGCGTGTGAGAGAGCATGTGTTTGAGGAGAGAGCGTGTTTGAGGAGTGAGCGTGTGTGAGAGAGATTTAGTGAGACTGCATGTGTGAGAGTGGGTGTTAGAGCAAGAGAGCGTGTGTGAGAGAGAGCATGTGAAAGAGGTAGAGAGATACCGTGTGAGGAAGAGTAAGAGTATGGAGAAATAGATAGCTGGGCAGTCTCCATTACATGATAGGTAGGGTTAATTTAAAATCATATTGCAGGGATTAAACAGCAAGGATTGAACAAACAGTTTTGCAAAGTTAGGGTTATTGTATTACTGACATTATATAATTGCAGCAGATAGCATATGGTGTTAATAAAAACAGTATATTGCAGCAGAAAGGATAGAACAGATTTCAGCAAATACTGCATTATTTTGGATGTAGTATAGTATAATATTGCAGAGTTAGTACCTGGCAGCGTTGAAGAGTGCTAAAGATGCAGAGTGCACAGAGAAGGTGTCCTGGAAGCAGGTGTTTTCTGTACAGTAGATGCAGAATGGAAATGGGACCTGGGCTTATATAACCCAGGACACTTTCTTCCAGCCTGCCCAGTAACCAGTGGGGGGAGGGACCTTTACTGCCCCCCACAACAACAATTTGTCAGGAGCAGGGCCACCATCACAGATGTATGGGGAGTACTAATGTAAGGGGCCCAGACTCACCAGGAAGCCCACCGATGAAAAGTTGAAGGGCAACACCTGTCTCCGCCTCCCAGCTCGCGCTCCCTCCACTGAAGTCGCCAACTGGAACTGCCAGCTGAGAAGAGGAGAGGAATATTTAGAAGAGAAAAAGAGGAAAGAAAATGAGAAGAGGTGAGAAGCTACTGCAGAGGGGGAGGGGTCATAGAAAGCTCAGTGCCAACTCTATAAATATAAGGCGATTGGCATTATTATAAGCATAATCTGTAAAACATATGGAGCTGGTTGGGAGAAACAGCCCTTTTAATTAAATGAAAATAATTTAATGCCTGGACTGGTGGTGGTGGGGGAATAGTTCTACATATTAAGAGGGAATAATTCACACTATGCCACAGTAATGCTCCCAATTTATTTTATGCAACACATACTTAAATGCCCCCAATTCACATTATGCCTCACATAAATGCCCCCAATTCACATTATGTCTTACATAAGCTGATAATATGAATATTATGCCCTACATAAGTGCCCCCAATTAATATAATGCCTTATTAGGCAGCCGTGTGTGCGACTCACCTCACATCTGTTCCGCAATGAGGCCTGAGAGGAACTGCTGAGCATGCGCAGCAGTTCAGTTTGGGTGTCCTGCCGTGATAGACGGCCGGGCGTGCCAGACTACAGAACGCTGCATGCCATGTATGGCATGCGTGCCGGGGGCTGTCGACCCCTGGAATAGAGTGTACAATACTTGTATTCTGATACAAAGAACTTTCTCAACCAGGTATTTTAATAGAATTGTTGAATATTATATTTTGTTTAAATCTCCCATACATTCCCTGCTCCTTATGAGAACCTTTGCTGTCTCTCTCCATCCAGGAACTATGGTAGCTCAAATTTTATGTGTCAGTAAGTCCAGATTATCAAATAAAGACATAGCCACAGGGGTTAGTTACTAGCCATGGATTCATCATGATCATCATCACAATTTATTTATATAACGCCACCAGAGAATATTTGTCATTCACATCAGTCCCTGCCTCATTGGAGCTTACAGTCTTCCCTAACACCCACACACTAGTATTAATTTTGTCAGCAGCCAATTAAACTACCAGTATGTTTTTGGACTGTGGGAAACCCACGCAAACTCCGCACAGACAAGGCCATGGTCAGGAATAGAATTGAATATTAGAATATGTGTATGAATGCCACATTAGCACATGTTGGAGACCAAAATGTAATTTTTAATATGAAGTGGATTCATAGTGTGAAAATCCAATTGTATATCAGTACTTACCACTAAGATTGTATCATCAGGGAGGTTTTTATGGCTTGTGGTTAAATGAACTCTTCTTCTCTGCCCTTTTCTGGAGATAACTTGTGAGGTGACACCCTGCACGATCTAAGCGTATTCTGTAAGGAGGTGCTGCTGTAAGTCCTCACTAGTGTAACATCTGCCTGATGGGTCCCATATAGTATAGAGGGCTCTCGAAGAATGGAGTTCATGTCCAAGCATCTAGACAGCTCAAACCAAACCCAGGTTTTAGGTTTCAAATGATATCTTGGAGGAATTGAGATGCCTGGGTTTCAATAATCTGTAATAGCTAAGTAACCCACGTTTTCTGTGGTTTGAAACTCACTGCATGTCAGATAAAGCTGTAGGAGGAACGTCCCTACTCCCACACTGGGCTCGTCATACTGTACTTTTGGACTCTCTGTAAGTAGAGGGGTCTGATTTGAAATAAAAGACTCCAACCTGAGAATCACTTTGGGGTCCAAGTCCTCACTGGGTGTGTAATACATGAATTTTGTGAATATGGCTATTGCAGGCTGGTAGAAGCAGGCAGCCCTTGGTTGTTCTCCATGCACTCCATGGGAGGAAGCTTGTTCTTCATGGTCCTCTTATCTACCAACTTCAGTGAGAGGCAGCGTTGTTCTGGATAGTGCTGCTTATAGTCAGCAGCATCATAGCATGTCATTACCAGTCCTCCAGCACCTACAAGAGATACACCTCCTAAAAAAGTATCTGTGAACGTACTTACCCTAGACGTGCCTGCCCCTATTCCACCTCTCCAAGCGTTTGGAGATGCAAGTCACACAGAACTATAGATAGATGTATGTGCACATATGTTATGCAAAAAAACAGACATGCACCCAACACTAAATGAGCTACTAAGCCACTATTCTTCAGTTCCAAAATTAGAGAAACTAAAATACAATATGATATTTTCATTTGATCAGACTCATAACATTATTAAATATACCTTAGAAGTTGATTTTTAAAGCATTAACTTGAAACCTAAACTGGCACTGTTTTGTGCATCCATGTCCACAAGTAGCGCCAAAGGGCTGAAATTTTAGTGAAACGTGCAATAAAATAGTTCTGGATGTCTCTAAACGCCTTTACTGACAAGGTAACCACAACAGAGGCAGCCTCCTGGATTTCATCTTACTGATGACTATTGTTCTCTTGCTCACACTGGCCACACTCCATTTCAAATTGCAAAAGGGTGTCTGACGTGAGTAGAACTTGCCATGTGCTTGAAATTAACATTAGCTAAAATGAGTGGCCACTGTCTTTTATAAAAGTTTATAAGTTTTTCCATCGCATATATCTAAAGCATTCCTAAATATCAGTTGGCATTTTCTTTTAACCATAATAATCATGCATATTATATTCGGTTGTATCAAGGTTTAGCAGCTGTTGTGTATTAATATATTTGTGATCTTATATGAATCAGATAGTTCTCTCTTTTGTTAACTTAACCCCTTCTTAACCCGCTTAACCACTTAAATGATGGTTTGAGAAAGGGTTAGATTTACCAAAGCTTCTGAAAAGGAAAAGCGGAGGGGGGTGCCCATAGCAACCATTCAGATTCTAGGTATCATTTTCTAAAATGTACTAGATAACTGTTAGCTGTAATCTGGTTGGTTGCTATTGGCAACATCTCCACTGTTCTTTTTTTTAAGTAAATTTACCCAAAGTTTTCTCTAGAAATAGAAACCTCCTGAATCTCTGCATTTTGCAGACAATTTAGAGGTTTTGGTTCTCACGCAAATGTTCTTCATAACTGTTTTTCCCTGATGATCATGTAGCTGGTGCTATCAGTATCATAACTTTACTAGGTCTCTGTAGAGGTGTCAACAAGCAAATAAAATAGCCTTTTAAATGCTCAGCCTTGTGTCCTTTCCCTTATTATATCAATCCTTCATCCTAGTTTGCCTAATAGTTATATTTTGGTTGAACAAATGCCAGTGGTACTAAGTGGTCTGTTTAAGGAAGAGCCCTACTGCTTGCGAAAGCAGGAAATTTTTCCAGCATAAGGGCTTGTTATTGCATAGTCCTATGCTTCAAGGCTGGCTCACGCATGCACGTAACTTCAGACACTGGTCTGGTGAAGAAGTAAGTTAACTCTTCCTGCTCTGGGACAGTCTCACCAGGGATCTCTTTTCACAAATCACACTTATCGCCACAATGGGAGCACTGTTCATAAAAAAGGGCACATTTATCAATATTCATCAATCAATATCGCATGGATAAGGATTGAACTATTTCTCAAAGTTATTAAAAAAATCTCCACATGAACAGTAGTCACGAAAAACTGCTGTTCCTGTGAAGTTAAAAACTTACCTTTTCATTGCCTCTTCGTTCCCGAAGCTGCTGTCCGGTCTGAAGAAGTCTTCTGCGCATGCTCCCCCTGAAAACTTTTCTGCAGTTCAGTGATGCAGAGAGCGGAGTGTGACAGGGAGGGATAATGTGATCCATCCACACATGCGCTGTAAACCTCTGCTCTTCAGAGCTGAACAGTGCTGAAAAATAGCAGAAACGGTACATAGACATCTACGCGGGGACTGCTATGTATTACGAAGAAAGGTGCAAAGCGTGATGCACTGTTGATAGATTAGAGAAATACTTTAATTGGAGCCGTTTTGGGGGAAATTACATGAAAATGAGGTTTAATAAATAGACCCAATAGTCCCTTCACTTTTAATAACAAAAGCAGCACAATGCTTCCCTGTCACTACTTCACTGTGAATGTACCGATCTGTACTTGCATTTTAACTGGCTCTTTTTTTTATATACAACCTTTTTTTTAGCTCAGTATATGCAAACTGATTTGCAAGTTTCAAAACACTGAAAACCCCCTGCAAATAAATAATAACTCAGCAAAATCTACTTTTGTAGAAATTCAAAATCTGAATTGTTTTGCTGATCTCCACTGATCTCCTTAGTGTTACCATGCACAGGTTATCTCCTATATAGAGAGAGGGTAAACAGGTGCTGTCCAACTGGTGGTTTTCCATTTACGATGAAATAGGAAAATAAAGCAAAAAGGGTCCTAGCACAGTAATGTATTTTGTAGGCATGGGGCATGCGGCTGGTTTCCTGAGCATAGAGCTATATGTGGTAGATATGAGACAGATATCCCAATTATAGGGCATTGCACTATGGTGAGCATGAGAATGTAATCTGGGCAAAGAGAAGCATATGAAATTAGTGAGTATGGGGCTATTTAACTGTCCACAGGTCTGTATGTTGTAGGCATGAGACTTTTATAATGGGTACAGGGATCTAGTTGTGGGCACTAGGCTGTGGAGAACAGGACTCTTTACTCTGCATAGTCTTTCTTTTATAGCTTTATTGTGCATACTAAGTAGTAGGAAACCATGGAGTATATAAATAGGATTTATCTGTATAGCAACCACAAAGTCCACTTGATGCTTGTTCCTAGTCGCCTTTATTGGTTCTATACTGAGTACACATATTCTCATGTAAATTAAACTATTAATTTAAAAAGCAGAAGAACAAATATATTGTATAATTGTGTGTGAGTATTGTTAAAACTGAAAGTATTTTAATTAAATACCATGCATGTCAGAGGCCTAAGCAGTCTAAAAGGTTTGCAGTTTAAATCTATTCAGGAAGCCAATAAATGTTATCATATTAACGCCTCCTAAATATATACATACATATGTAAGGAGCTATGTGGACAGGTATGTTTAAGGGCAGTGCATCTCCTTGTATTATGTGATTCGTGCAATTTATCAGCATCTCTCGTGAAGTATTAGAAATGTAATTCATGTACCAATAGAGTTATTGTTAGCCTTTATTTATATAGTACTAACATGTTATGCAGCACAGGGAATGTATAATCACTCACATCAGTCCCTGCTCCAGTGCTACTTAAAGTCTAAATTTTCTGTCACATCAATGCACACAGACACACTAGGGTTCATTTTTTCAGGAGCCAATTAACTTACCAGTATGGTATTGGACTGTGGGGGAAAATCAGAGCACCCACACTGAATAGAAACCATGACTCCAGCGCTTTGAGGCAGCATTTATCAAATTTATCTCGTATGTATTGTGATAATGGATGTGAGTTTATAACAATCAGGTCAACAGTCTTAAGCAATGGAATGTCTGTTACAATTTTGCATGTATTGATAAATTCAACAGTTTTTCTTTGTTGAATATTTTTCTTCTGTAAATAAGCTTTAAAAGATATTTGAACAGGGTTGGCAATGACAAATGTACAATATGTAATTGGAACAATACACAAAAGCTCTTCTGGGGCGACTTTAAATGCCTTTTATTGTAGACTACAGTATCAAAATCCTGGATCATGTTCCTCTCACCTCTGCCTTGACAGCACTAAAAAGGTGCATTTAATGCTGAGGAGTTGTTTATCTACATTTAAAGACAGTTAACATAGGAAAGAGGAAAAGAGGGAAACTTTGGATCTTATCAATATACCTAAGTACTATCACGGAAATGCAACCACTCAAAATTATCCAGGAAATATAGATTTCTGCAGCATAGCATGTTGAGCACAACCTAATACCTAAGGTGAAAACATACCGATCTATGCAATGCGTTACACTCCAGCAGTTTGCATGTGGAGTTGGATGCATTTGTGCCCCAAAATATAAGCAGGAAAAGGTGCACACATGAAAAGGCACATTTACATGCATATGTTCAGTAGGACACATCTCAGAATGCATCCAGCTGTTCATCACTAGCATATGCATTAGGTTTATATCAAGAGTGACAGGTGTGTACACTTTTGCCCTATGATAGCATAGAGGAAGTGTAGAGATATAAAATAAGAAATACAAAAGCTATTCAATTTAATATAATTATCTGTTGCTTTACCCTTTACATATCAAATGGGTATTTTCGGTCCTGGCAAAATGGAAATAAAGTAATACAGATAGAAATCTGCAACTTCATATAATACAGCCCCCACTCTAATGAATTAAGTTTATTAGACGGGTCAATCAGCCAATCAGGAGTGACTAGCTTATGCTGCTGATAGTCATCATCATCGCTGCATCTCATTACAGCAGCACTGCAAGAAATATGCCTCCTGACAGTTGTGGTCAGGTCTTCACTCGGAATTTTGTGAACACCTCCTTATTGGCCTCTGCCTATGCTCAGCCGCCCCTTCCCACCAAAGACCCTCACCCCCTGTTCTGAATCTCCACTCATAGGGATTAATAAGTGTAAGTTACAAAATCTGTGTATGGAAGTATACATACGTTTATTTAAATGTGCAGCACGGAAATGCATATTTTACGCAAATAAAACAGACATGCTCCAACTCTAAATGAGTTCAAGTAGTGTGGTTAGGATAAGGCTAACTGAGACAGCTGTCTAAGGTAGCAGAATAATGGTTTGCCGGTGAAGAGAGCACTAAAATGTATGCAATATATTTTAAAATGCAAATTCTATAGTTATATATTCTATAGTTGCCAAAATCAAAGATTCAGTATGGTAACGGCCATATCTTTCTTCTCCTTGATATTGTGCGCCTATTTTGCACCATTTTTCATGTTTTTACTAGATATGCTCAGGCTCGGTTCCCTGAGAACCGAACACACCCGAACTTAGCAGATCCAAGTACATTTTGCGCGCCCTTGGAATTTAAGATGAGGCAAAACACCATCACAGAGGGACACAGAAGAGGTAGCACAGTTCTTGGCAGTCTCTAGAGCAGTTGGGCAGCATCATAGGTAGAAAAGAAAGAGGAGGGGTAGCAGTTTTCTTCAAAGTCTCCAGTGACATTCAGGAGAGCTCCTTTGCTAATTGTCATTGCTGAAATACAAATAATAGGGTGTGAATCTGCAGTTACATTGTACTGTGTTATATACCGTATTTCCCCATGTATAAGACGCACCTTTTTAACCCAAATTTTGGGTCTAAAAAAAAGATGCGTCTTATACAATGCAAGTTCCACTTACCTGATTGAAGAAGTCGGCATCCGGTGTGAGGAGTCCCCGCTAATCAGCGCTTATCAGCTCCAACAGCTCCAGCAGTTCCAGCGGTGTTCAGCGTGTCAGCCGTTACAAAAGGACCTTCAGGTCCTGCAGGCGCCTCCCACAGTGTCAGCGCTGTCAGTCACATGACTGACAGTTCCAATGATCGCTGCTGCAGATTCCTCTGTGTTTCCCCTACAAAAGCTGCACAGTCTTGTTGACATTAGACAAGTCACGTAGACACGCTTGGGGCAAGACTGTGCAGTAGCGCTCATTGCCTCATTGCCTTATTGCCTTATTGCCTCACTGCCTCATTGCCTCACTGCCTCATTGCCTCATTGCCTCATTGCCTTATTGCCTTATTGCCTCACTGCCTCATTGCCTCACTGCCTCATTGCCTCGTTGCCTCACTGCCTCACTGCCTCACTGCCTCATTGCCTCACTGCCTCATTGCCTCATTGCCTTATTGCCTTATTGCCTCACTGCCTCATTGCCTCACTGCCTCATTTTGGTGTGAATGTGTAAGCTGCTCTAGTGAATCACAAATTACAAGCTACAGTGTGCTCTGTGACAAATTGCAGGCTCCTTCATAGTGTGCTCTGTGGCAAAAATTAGAAAGAGCCATTTGATTCCTCCTGCTGCACATTGCAGTGCGTTCAATAACTTTATATAATACATCTTTTTTTGCATGTTGGGCCCCAAAATTAAGGTGTGTCTTATACATGGGTGCGTCTTATACTTGGGGAAATACGGTAGGTAACACACAAAGAGGAGAGCTCCATTGCTAATTGTCATTGCAGAAATACAAATAATAGGGCTGGCAGTCTTGGTGTAAATCTGCAGTCACATTGTACTGTGTTATATAGGTAACACAGAAAGAGGAGAGCTCCATTGCTAATTGTCATTGCTCAAATAGAAATACTAGGGCTGGCAGACTCTTCTTCTGAATTTGCAGTCAAATTGTACGGTGTTATATAGGTTACACACAAAGAGAAGAGCTCCATTGCTAATTGTCATTGTTGAATTAGAAATACTAGGGCTGGCAGGCTTGGTCTTCTGAATTTGCAGTCAAATTGTACGGTGTTATATAGGCTACACACAATGAGGAGAGCTCCATTGCTAATTGTCATTGCTGAAATAGAAATAATAGGGCTGGCAGTCTGGGTCTAAATCTGTAGTTACATTTTACTGTACCATAGATCACTCAGAAACAGGAGAGGTGGCAGGGTTCAGTGCTGAAACAGAAATTGTAATAATAGGGCTGCCAGTGTTCTTAAAAGTCTCCAGTGACATTCTACTGTGCCATAGTTCATACAGAAACAGGAGGGGGGGCATTGTTCTTGTAACGCCCCAGTCTCAGTCATGATGATACTAATCCCTCTACCTCGAGTGGATAGTGATTTTAAGTCAGGGAAACAAAAATGCAAATAAAAAGCTTGTACTTTTGTAAAGAAAAAAACACCTTTCTATTAAAGTTGAAAGTTTACTGTAGAAAAATATAAAATTGCCAACATGCCATTCTACCCAAAACATTACCAAGCATACCTGCATCAGCTAGCTCCCTTCTCTCAGCTAGATCTCAGCACCTGAAATCTACACTGTCATCATATTCACTCTCATCAGTGTGTACATCGTCCTCAAATAATACTAATTCATCGCAGCTGGAATCCACCATCACAGAAGTCTGTGTACTTTGATGTAATTGCAGGTAATGGCCTTCCACATCGAATTTGTAGTACATTTTACGGAAGAGCTGTCACGATTTCCGGCCAATTCTTTTAGACCAGACCAAATGTCAAAATTTTGTGCTGAATCATCTGCATCACCACTGGGTGTTTTGGGAAAGCTAAGTTTTTTTCTAGCAGCATTTTCCAGAGAAACTGAAATAGGGGACGTCATTGTGTCATGTACCCCTTGAACTGTCAGCTTACTGACCAGGAGCTCATTGCATCTGTTGAGATCTGGATCAGTTGGAAAGAAAGAAAAGACATAGCTCTTAAACCTAGGATCAAGCACAGTTGCCAAAATGTAATAATCCGATTTCAAGATGCTGATAACTTTTGGATCCTGGTGAACCGAATAAAGTACTTAATCTACAAGCCCAACATAATTAGCTGAATTGCTTTGTTTCATTTCCTCCTTCAATTTCTCTTGCTGCTTTTCAAAAAGTCTACTTAGGGGAATCACTTGACTCAAGCTAACAGTGTCTGCACTCCCTTCACAGGTGACTACTTCAAGTGGTTTCAGCACCTTGCAGAACACGGAAAGTATTCTCCACTGCGCTGGACTAAGGTACATTCCCCATAAATTCTATTCTTCTTACAGCTGCTGCATTCTCCTACATGCTGTTGCAGAATCCTGAAAATGACCCTAAATATTTCAGGACACAGACAGCATCTCCTGCATGACATTATCTTTTTTTAAAAAGTTCTGTACCACCAAGTTGATTGTGTGATCGAAACAGTAAATGTGATGGAATTCCCCCCCCCCCCCCGCTGTAATGCTCTAACAATATTGGAAGCTTTATCAGAAATCACATATCCTCAGGAGAGTCCAAGCAGGATAAGCCATGTTGCAATGACATCCCTTAGTTTTTCAAACAGATTGTCAGCGGTATTACCTCTGACCTGCGCCTTGTCTCGTCTCTGATAACCACCTCTCACTCCCGCCTTCAAGACTTCAACCATGCTTCTCCCCACTTATGGAATTCCCTACCACACTCAATCAGACTTTCCCACAGCCTTTAATTCTTTTGATGCTCTTTGAAAATCAATATCTTTTTTAGAGGTGACCTTATTCTTGATAACACTATTCACACTAATGCACCCTCACAACTATCCCAATCTCCACTTTGAGCCACACTCGCACCTATTGTTTCAGCTGTGCCCTCTTCCCTTTAGAATGTAAGCTCTCTAATGAGCAGGGTCCTCCATACCCTTTGCTTTCATGTCTCCATTCATTTTGTCTGCCTTGTCTGTTCTTGTTTTACGTATGTCTTGTTTTATGTATGTCCTTGTCTTCCCTACTGTACGGCGCTGTGAAGCACTGTGGTCAGGGCCGGACTGGCCATCTGGCACTTCTGGCAAATGCCAGAAGGGCCGATGGCAGTGTGGGCCGGTCCGGCTCCCTGCGATCCCCCTATTAAATTATATTAAATAATTTTTTTTAGCCCCGGTGGAGCCGTCATGATGTCACACGTCATGACGGCTCAGTGGGCTGGCCCGGCTCCCGCGCTGTAATAAAAAAATACACTTACCATAAGCAGATTTCAAGAATCCACTGTGCGCCCTCTACAGCCAGTCCTACACGCCCGCGCGTGACGTCACATCGCGCGGCCGCGTAAGACTGGCTGTAGAGGGCGCACAGTGGATTCCCGGAGGCTGCTGAGGTAAGTGTATTTTTTATTTTCTCAGGGAAAATGGTGCTGGGGGGGAGAGGAAGAGCACCCGACAATGTGTGCAGGATGGGGGGGGGGAGAGGACCCAAAACTGTGTGCAGGGGGGGAGAAGAGGACCCAAAACTGTGTGCAGGGGGGGGAGAAGAGGACCCAAAACTGTGTGCAGTGGGGGGGAGGGGAGAAGAGGACCCAAAACTGTGTGCAGTGGGGGGGGGGGGGAGAAGAGGTCCCAAAACTGTGTGATGGGGGGGAGAAGAGGACCCAAAACTGTGTGCAGGGGGAGGGGGAGAAGAGGACCCAAAACTGTGTGCAGGGGGAGGGGGGGAGAAGAGGACCCAAAACTGTGTGCAGTGGGGGGGAGGGGAGAAGAGGACCCAAAACTGTGTGCAGTGGGGGGGGGGGGAGAAGAGGTCCCAAAACTGTGTGATGGGGGGGAGAAGAGGACCCAAAACTGTGTGCAGGGGGAGGGGGAGAAGAGGACCCAAAACTGTGTGCAGGGGGAGGGGGGGAGAAGAGGACCCAAAACTGTGTGCAGTGGGGGGGAGGGGAGAAGAGGACCCAAAACTGTGTGCAGTGGGGGGGGGGGAGAAGAGGTCCCAAAACTGTGTGATGGGGGGGAGAAGAGGACCCAAAACTGTGTGCAGGGGGAGGGGGAGAAGAGGACCCAAAACTGTGTGCAGGGGGAGGGGGAGAAGAGGACCCAAAACTGTGTGCAGGGGGAGGGGGAGAAGAGGACCCAAAACTGTGTGCAGGGGGAGGGGGAGAAGAGGACCCAAAACTGTGTGCAGGGGGAGGGGGAGAAGAGGACCCAAAACTGTGTGCAGGGGGAGGGGGAGAAGAGGACCCAAAACTGTGTGCAGGGGGGGGGGGAGAAGGGGACCCAAACCTGTGTGCAGGGGGAGGGGAGAAGAGGACCCAAAACTGTGTGCAGGGGGGGGGGGGAGAAGAGGACCCAAAAATGTGCGCAGGGGGAGGGGGAGAAGAGGACCCAAAACTGTGTGCAGGGGGAGGGGGAGAAGAGGACCCAAAACTGTGTGCAGGGGGAGAAGAGGACCCAAAACTGTGTGCAGGGGGCGGGGAGAAGAGGACCCAAAAATGTGCGCAGGTGTGGGGAAAAGGACCCAAAAATGTGTGCAGGTGTGGGGAAAAGGACCAAAAAATGTGGGGGGGGGGGGGGGAGAGGACCCAAAAATGTGTGCATGTGTGGGGAAAAGGTCCCAAAAATTAGTGCAGGGGGGGGGGGGGAGAGGACCCAAAAATGTGTGCATGTGTGGGGAAAATAACCCAAAAATGTGTGCAGGTGTGGGGAAAAGGACCCAAAAAAAGGGGCTGAAAATGTCTGCAGGGGAGGGGCTGAAAATGTCTGCAGGGGGGGTAAGAGGGGCTGAAAATGCCTACAGGGTTAATGAAATGTCTTGCGTGGTATTTAACAAATAGAGCAGCTTTGGGGGGCATGATAACTTTTTTTGCGTGGCAGTTACATGGCTGCTCTCTAGTCTCAGCTATCACTAGAATATTAATTACCAGTAAGATGGGGCTGGTAGAGGTAAATATTTTATTGATGTTCAGATATTACTTATATATGCCTGTACAATGGGGTAGTGTTATCTGTCCATAATGGAGTGTTTTGTTTTTTTTAATTAAAGAGCCTAATCATTCAGGGTTTGTTAACATTTTGCAATACAGTAAAATTTTTGCATTTTCAATACAGGACTCCAAATTTCCAGAAGCCAGCGAGAAGACAACAAAGCAGCAAGAGAGATGAGCAAGAACAGGTAAGAGATAACAGCGCAATCAATCTAAATTTGAATGCTGGAGAATATTTCGGAGTATTCCTATACATTGGGGGGGCAGGGGTAGGGAGGTGCTGTTGGTGTATTTGCCTACGGTGACCGAAACCCTTAATCAGGCCCTGGGTTTTCTGTAGTCGTTTTATGTTTTCGCACACAGTATGCTTCTGTAATTCAAGCAAACTGATTTGCACAACAAGGGAATAGATCAGGCTGGGCAGAAGACAAAGTGTGATACACAAGTTTGTGCTGCTGCTTAACATGTTGGACTGCACCAGCAACGCCACTTCATCGTGCAACAATATTGCGCATGGAGCCCACAGCAGGTGGGCCTGTGTGTTTTGAAATGCCAGGGCTGAATTTTAGTCCCAGTCCGGCCCTGACTGTGGTGCTTTACAAATCTACGATAATAATAATAATATGCCTCTTAGTGAAGCAGATGATACACAGAGTAGCCTGCCTCTGAAAAATGCAACGTTCTTGGGTACATGCTGCTGCTGTCCCTGCTGGCGAAGGCGAATCACCAACCCAGTGGACTGTCACAATCATATAATCTTTAGTTTGCCCAGTTCTGCTTGTCCACATATCTGTGGTTAAGTGTACAGTGGGTAGAATGGCATTTTGTAGCCCAATAATTACATTTTTACAAACCTTGTGGTAGAGGTGAGGAATAGCTTTTTTAGTAAAATGGTGTCGTGATGGAATTTGGTAACGAGGACAGAATACCTCAAGTAACTGTCTAAAACCAGCTACACTAGTGGATATTGGATGTAGATCTAATACTAGCATAGTCGCCATGGCATCTGTGATCCGCTTTGCCACTGGGTCAGAGCTTTCATACTTGCTTCCTATTGCAAAACATTGTTTAACAGTCAATTGTTGTAAACTACTAGTAGTCTTCTTCTTGGTCTGCTTCTGGGTTGAAGATTCACCCCCAGCAGCAGGAGCAGCAGCAGTTGGCCTAATGCTCAAGGATTCTTCTGAGGAGTCCTGGATAGGGGAGGGGTCATCTCGCCTTAGAAACTTAGATGCAGGACTAACTCTGATCACTTGTGAGGATATTGATGATGAAGGTGTTGGGGGTGTAGATTGCAGGTGCTGGCATGTAGCTGAGAGAAGGGACCTAACTGATGATGGACTGCCTTTTGTTATTTTTTAAGTTTCTGATATTCACAAAAGCTTTCCATGAACTCGCTTCAAATGGCATAACATGGAGGAGGTTCCTAGATGGTTAAGGTCCCTACCTCTACTGACTGTGGCTAAACAACTGTTGTCAGGATTTGGGTAAAAATAATTCCACACATAAGAGGTGGATTTTTTGGTCTTATGCCCAGGCATGACAATGGCCTTCTTCTTATCAGTGACAATAATTGCTGTAGTCTTTGTTTGAAAGTGTATGAAAATAATATTGTGACCTGTGAGGTGGTCAAAAATGACTGCAAATGACTTGAAATTAGTATTATTGAGGTTAATAATAATGTAGATGGGGATAAAGCAATAATAGTCTTGCCCCGCCTTGGCCTTTTCAGAAAACTCCACTCCAGCCACATGCCCCTGACTGAGCTGTGGGACGGGACCGTCATTCCAAGAAAGAGGGCATCATGGGAGTCTTCACAGACTACTACAGCAACCTTTACTCCCTTAAGACCATCGACATTGCTTCTGAATCGTTCCTGTCAGGTATCACTAACACTATTGATCCTGCAGGTAAAGAAGCCATGGACATCCCCCCTGACGTTGGGGGAGCTGCACTCTGCCGCTAGATCCTTTAGGTTGGGTAGGACCCCAGGCAGTTATGGTCTCCCAGCGGAGCTCTTTGTAGCGCTGTGGGACCGCATTGGTCTGGACCTGCTAGAGCTGTACGAGGAGATGGTGGTGGAGGGCAGAATGCTTCCTACTCTGAGAGAGGGACTGATCACGATCCTGTATAAGAGCGAGGGGCAGAGATATGACCTTAAAAATTGATGGCCCATCTCTCTCCTGAAAGTGGACTACAAGATCCTCGCCAAGGTACTAGCCAACAGGCTAAAGGTTGTCATTGGGCAGATTGTTCATCCAGATCAGACTTGTGGCATTCCAGGTCGCAGGTTTGCAGACAGCCATGCGCTGCCTAGGGACACGGTCTATTACATCAAAGAACGCTATGCACTCTTGGTCAGTCTTGATCAGGAGAAGGCCTTTGATCATGTTTCTCATTATTTTATGCTAGGGTTTTGTGCAGATTTGGATTGGGTGATATGTTTTGTTCTTATGTTAAGCTGATGTACCTTGACATTTACAGCTCGGTGTTGGTGAACGGCTGGAAGACTGACTCCTTTTCAGTCATGTCTGTGGTCAGACAAGGCTGCCCTCTGTCACCTCTTCTTTTTGTTTGTTGTATAGAGCTCTTTGCGATGTGCATCAACCAGAATCCAGAGATAAGAGGCATCACCGCTCCGGGTTCAGACCAACTAGAGGCTAAGTGTTCGCTCTACATGGACGACATCACTGTCTTCTGCACTGACCAGCATTCGGTGACAGCACTCATGCAGACCTGCAAAAACTTCGGACGAGCTTCAGGGACAAAGGTCAACTGCGGAAAGTCAGAGGCAATGCTCTTCGGGAAGTGGCACCTGTCATTCCCCGCTGCATTCCACTACACAACCAAGTCAGACTTCATCAAAATTCTGTTGGGAAGAGAGACTGGTGACAGTCAGACAAAAGATTGGCCTGTGCAGCCTCAGAGACCTTACCATAAAAGGGAAAGCACTGGTGCTGCTCAACGAGATTCTTCACGTTCTGCAGTACACGGCACAAGCTTGGGCACCTCATTACGAGGAGAGTCTTCCACTTCATCTGGGGCTCCAAAATGGACAGAGTGAAGCAGTCGGTTATATACAAGGAGCCCCTCAAAGGTGGGAAAGGGATCCCAGATAACCCCACCATGCTGCGAGCCTTTTTCGTTTGTAACTGCATCCACAGAACTCTTATTGAAAAGAACATTTGCTCTGTTGGGAAGTCCATGTATCACTTTTTCCTCCTGCCTCTTTGGAGGACCCTGGGTTGGGACAAGTGGGACAGCTCCTTCCCTTACAACTGGACTACACCTTGGTTTTACCTGGATGTAGGAGGGAGCACCAACTGGAGGGACTTAAACCAGACCAACAACTGTCCACAAGCTCATCAGAGCAAAAGACATTATGGAGTATGTTTCAGTGCTCCCTGCTGCTACAACAAAACACATGTGGGAGAATGTGACTAATAGACACAAAGACATTGCATGGATGGCTATGCAGGAGGGTCTGCCTCTCAGGATGTTCATGCACTCCCCGGAACCTGTGCAGATATTTTCACTGCCCCTTTTGTATCACCCGCAGGGAAACAGCACAGCATATTTTTTGGGACTGCCCCACTGCTCAGGCACTGTTGGATGCCTTGGAACATGAACTTAAGAACAGTATGCCCAGGACTTGCCTTTCATACCATTCGGTATTTTATGGATAATTTCCTGGCACCCACACCATTGGGACAATTAAGGAGGCCTGGTGCCTTATGAACTGTTCTAAGGACGCTATGTGGATTTGCCAGCAATCGCCTAATTTTGAGGAGAATTTTGAGAAGATCACCATCCAGGACCGTCACAGGCTGTTAAGAGACTATAACACCCTTGACAGTCCTAATGAAGAGGAAGATGATTGTGTCACGACTGAGTATAGCGTACCTGCTATCATTGGCACTACTCGGAGGAAGGTGCGGAGTCTAACGTGCCCCTGGTGTTCACCAGGGACCTCCGCAAGGAGGTATGGACTCAGCTGCAGGGAACACGCAGGTCACGGTCCTTCCACGAATCAGATAGCGAAGCACGAGAGAAATGTCAGACAGGCCGGTTCGGCAATGGTGCGGGCAATGCAGGTACACAAGGAGAATCCAAAGGGGTGGTGAGTCAAGCCGGGTCGGTGACGTTCTGACAGCGAGGTACAAAAGGGAGATCCAAAAGAGTAGTCATGGCAATCCGGGTCACAAGGGTCACAGGCAAACAGCAATAATCAGGAGGCAGGCAAAGGTCAGGAGATGGGTAATCACAGGAATACACTAGAAATGCTGGAGGACAGGAGGACCTGAAACTCTGGCACAGGAGGTGGGATACAAAGAGGCTTAAATAGTGCTGCTAGCCAATAGCCTCAGCACCTGTAGTGCTGTCA
This sequence comes from Mixophyes fleayi, assembly GCF_038048845.1. Taxonomy (NCBI): domain Eukaryota; kingdom Metazoa; phylum Chordata; class Amphibia; order Anura; family Limnodynastidae; genus Mixophyes; species Mixophyes fleayi. The sequence continues at coordinate 205,580,334 of NC_134404.1, forward strand.
TGTCCCAGCGCCGTAGCGCTTGTCATACTTCAGCTCCGTAGCGCTACCTTCATACAGTGTCCCGTTGTTTGGCAACGGGAACGCTTCCAGATCTGTAGCCGGGCGGCCGAGCGGTAGTGATGCGTCTGGTTGCCTAGCTATGAGGAAGGCCAGGCGGCCGCCGAGCGGCGCCTGACAGTATGCCCTCCTCCTTCCCCCCTCGATTGGAGGAATCTCTTGAGTAACAGAGGAGCATGAAGGTCCGGTTTATCTACCCAAGATCTTTCTTCAGGACCAAATCTCTTCCAGTGCACAAGGAACTGTTGTCGCCCGTAGCGAATGCGGACATCCAGAATCCGGCTGATCTCAAACTCTGTTCCTGAGGAGGTTTGGACTGGGGGAGGACGAGATGGAGGTATGAAGAATTTGTTAAGCACCAATGGTCGAAGTAAGGACACATGAAAGGAATTATGACATCGTAACGAGGCAGGTAACTTTAACTTGACACACACAGGATTGATGACATGCGAGATGACGTAGGGACCAATGAAACGTGGAGCCATTTCCATAGATGGTACCTTAAGTTTTAAATCTTTAGTGGAAAGCCATACTTGATTCCCTATCTTCAATAAAGGAGTAGCCCTGCGGTGGCGATCTGCAAAGGTCTTGTGGTGCTGTGTTGCCTTTTGCAGAGCTGCTTTAGCTTTGACCCAAATGAAGGAGAATTCTCGATAGAGAGAGTCCACCGCTGGAACTGAGGGGGGCGAATTAGGAAACGGGTCTGGGATAATAGGATGCATCCCGTTCACAATAAAGAATGGAGAAAACCCGGTGGATTGATGGACGTGGTGATTGTACGAGAACTCCGCCCAGGGTAGAAATTGTGACCATCTGCTTTGATTGTCGGCAGTAAAGCAATGAAGAAAACTCTCCAAATCCTGGTTGATCCGCTCGGACTGACCATTGGTCTGGGGGTGATACCCCGACGAGAATTTTAACTCTGTACCCAGCTTTTTACAAAAGGCCCTCCCGAACCGGGAGATGAATTGAACTCCTCTGTCAGAGATAATCTCTCTTGGGCACCCATGGAGTCTGAAGATCTCTTTGATAAACGTGTCGGCTAGGTGACTGGCCGAAGGTAGACCTGAAAGAGGAATGAAGTGCACCATTTTAGAAAATCGATCAATGACGACCCAAATGGTATTGAATCCTGAACTGCAGAGAAGGTCAGTAATAAAATCCATGGCTATACTCTCCCAAGGAGCATTAGGTGTAGGCAGGAGTCGAAGCAATCCAGCAGGGACCTTCCTGGAAGTTTTGTGTTGGGCACAAATGGTACAGGCTGCAATAAAGTCTCGTATATCAGCACGTATAGTGGGCCACCAGAAACGACGACAGAGAAGGAATGTGGTCTTCTTTATACCAGCGTGACCCGCGATACAGGAAGAATGGGCCCATCGCAAAATACCTTGAGTCGTAACTGTGGTTCCACAAATGATCGTCCTGTGGGAGGAGCATCCTTAACAGTATTGGTAATTGCAACAATGTTAGAATGGTCGATAATGCATTGAGGAATCGATGGATTCAGGCGATCTGTATCATCAAAAGAACGGGATAGGGCGTTAGCCCGCCCATTTTTAGCACCTGGACAGAAGGTAAGAGTCATATTGAAGTGAGCAAAAAATGATGCCCAGCGGGCCTGCCGAGGATTCAAACAGCGAGCTTCACGAATGAATGTCATATTTCAGTGATCTGTGAATATGGTAACAGGAAATAAAGCACCCTCTAGTAAGTGTCGCCATTCCTCCAAAGCTGCTTTGATAGCGAGAAGCTCTTTATCTCCAATTCCATAATTAATCTCGTTAGGCAGGAATCGTCTGGAGAAGAACCCACATGGAGAATGGGTACCTGAAGGTGTCTTTTGGAATAACACAGCTCCAATGCCTATTGAAGAGGCATCTACTTCCACAAAGAAAGATCGCTGTTGGTCCAGCTGGGAGAGAACAGAGGCCGAGAAAAAGGCTTTCTTAAGAGTAATAAAGGCAGAAACAGCTTCTGGAGACCATATCTTCGGATTGGCAGATCTCCTAGTTAACGCTGTGATTGGAGCGATAATGGAAGAAAAATCTTGGATTAACTACCGATAATAATTGGCGAACCCGATGAACCTTTGGATACTTTTAAGGCCCTGCGGTTGAAGCCAGTTCAAGATGGACGACACCTTGGTGGGATCTATCTGTAACCCAGAGCCGGACACGATAAACCCAAGGAAGGACACTTGGAGAACTTCAAAGACACATTTTTCCAATTTGCAATAGAGATGGTATTTGCGCAGTCTTCGTAAGACCTCCTTCACTTGTTCTTGATGAGAACTCAGGTCTTTAGAAAACACTAGAATGTCATCTACATAAACAACTACGGAGGTGTACAACAGATCTTGAAAGATGTCATTAACGAAAGTCTGAAAGATGGCAGGGGCATTGCAAAGACCGAAGGGCATTACCAGGTATTTGAAATGACCATCCCTAGTATTGAAGGCGGTCTTCCACTCAACCCTTCTTTATACGGATGAGGTTGTAAGCCCCTCCAAGGTCTAGTTTAGTAAATACTTGAGCCCCGCTGATCCTGTCAAACAGATCGGAGATAAGAGATAACGGGTACCGATTTTTGATAGTAATACGATTCAGGGGTCTATAATCAATGCACGGGCGAAGGGACCCATCTTTTTTCTTGACAAAGAAGAATCCAGCCCCAGCAGGAGAGGTAGACTTGCGAATAAACCCACGTTTCAGATTCTCCGTGATATATTGAGACATTGCCAAGGTCTCTGGGCGAGAAAGAGGATAGGTTCGCCCCTTGGGTATAGGTTGATTGGGAAGCAACGTAATGGAGCAGTCCCAGGGCCGATGGGGAGGTAACGACTTGGACTCGGTCTTACTAAATACATCTTGAAATCCGGCATATGCTGCTGGAAGGACTGATTCCGTAACAGTGGACTGAGCAATAACTTGAGAACCGGGAGGCAGAACACTAGATAGACATCTATGATGACATCCTATACCCCAACGGGTAACCTGAGCACGATCCCAATCCATCTGTGGAGAATGTCTTCGTAGCCAAGTTAGCTTCAAGATAAGGGGATTAATGAATCATCTCGCTATGGAGGGCTCCTACCATTAACCGAATGGGAGAGGTGATGGAGGAGATGGAGCCACTGCTGACACGGTTCCCATCCACTGCCGTTAATGATAATGGTTGAGGCAAGGTGAGTGTTGGAATTTGAAGCCCAGCAACGAGAGTGGCAGAAATGAAGTTCCCGGAGGAGCCAGAATCCACAAAGGCCGTGGTGGAGAAGGGACCTCTAGGGGTGCTCAGGGTGACTGCCATAAGAAGCTCAGGGGTGTGTTTAGAGTAGGGAGCAACTGTGGATACTCCTAAACCGGCCTCCCTGCTACCGTTTAGGAGGACGGGTTTCCCGGTCTCTTAGGACAGACCTTGAGAAGATGTCCGGAATCGCCACAGTAAAGGCAGAGGCGTTGCCTGAAGCGCCTCTCTCTTTCTTCTGGGGATAGACCAGAACGTCCTACTTGCATGGGTTCATCCATAGGCAAGACCGGGTTTTGAAATTGTGGAGCCAGACGAGGAACAACCCGCTTAGAGACAGGACGTTCTTGGGTGCGTTCTTGATAACGTAGGTCTACTTTGATACATAGAGCAATCAGGGTATCAAGGTCAGAGGGAAGATCCCGAGAAACTAGTTTGTCTTTAATACGGTCGATTAGACCTTGCCAGAAAGTTGCGACCAGCGCCTCGTTGTTCCACTTCAGCTCTGACGCTAAGGTCCGGAACTGGATGGCATATTGCCCGACAGATAAGTTGCCTTGACGCAGACTCAGCAAACTGGTGGCAGCAGAGGCTACCCTCCCAGGGTCATCGACGACTCTCCTGAAGGCTTCAATAAAGGAGGCGGTGTTATTAAGAAGCGGGTCTCCATTCTCCCACAAAGGCGAAGCCCAGGCTAGTGCTTGACCGCTCAGGAGGGAGATCATGAATGCCACCTTCGTACGTTCTGAAGGAAATGCTCCTGCATTACACTCGAACTGAATGGAGCACTGGTTCAAGAAACCCCTGCATTTTTTGGGATCTCCGTCGTATTTCTCAGGCGCGGGGATACGCATGCCTGAGGTTGCTGTAGATACGGTCACCACACTAGAGGACGCCACCAAGGAGGAGGTAATGGCTGGAGTGGCAGGCAGAGAGCCCTGTTTAGCATCGAAGCGTGTAGCGATACCTTGAACACATTGTAGGAATGTGCTTGGGCTGCTTCTTGCTGTTCTACACGCTAAGCCAAATGAATGAGAAGGTCCCGGGCTGAGGGTTCACCAGTTCCTTCGGTAGACATCGCCAGAGTTTACTGTCACGACTGAGTATAGCGTACCTGCTATCGTTGGCACTACTCGGAGGAAGGTGCGGAGTCTAACATGCCCCTGGAACCCAGGGACCCCCGCAAGGAGGTATGGACTCAGCTGCAGGGAACACGCAGGTCGCGGTCCTTCCACGAGTCAGATAGCGAAGCACGAGAGAAATGTCAGACAGGCCGGTTTGGCAATGGTGCGGGCAATGCAGGTACACAAGGAGAATCCGAAGGGGTGGTGAGTCAAGCCGGGTCGGTAACGTTCTGACAGCGAGGTACAAAAGGGAGATCCAAAAGAGTAGTCAAGGCAATCCGGGTCACAAGGGTCACAGGCAAACAGCAATAATCAGTAGGCAGGCAAAGGTCAGGATATGGGTAATCACAGGAATACACTAGAAACGCTGGAGGACAGGAGGACCTGAAACTCTGGCACAGGAGGTGGGATCCAAAGAGGCTTAAATAGTGCTGCTAGCCAATAGCCTCAGCACCTGTAGTGCTGTCATGTCCCAGCGCCGTAGCGCTTGTCATACTTCAGCGCCGTAGCGCTACCTTCATACAGCGTCCCATTGCCTGGCAACGGGAACGCTTCCAGATCTGTAGCCGGGTGGCCGAGAGGAAGTGATGCGTCTGGTTGCTAGGCAACCAGACGCGCTAAGCGGAAGGGCAGGCGGCCGCCGAGCGGCGCCTGACAGATTGATTGTTGTCTCCCTCTTCTCCTTCTCCCCCATGTGTGTTTTATTTATCATTAAAAGGTTTGGCTTGTGCTTCCTCTCCATTACGCCCTCCAAGCCATTCCCCTATCACTGTTTGAAGTGTTATTGAATGTCATGCCTTATTTATACACCCTTCCCATATTTGTGACTGTCCTCAATAAAGCTTCAGGCTTGCGACTTCCTAACCCTACCCCTCTCACCTACCGTTCCCTCACACCCATTTGTTTTTTGTTAAATGTTATATCGTTTAAGTTTGCATGGTTAGGGCAGTACTCAATGTATAGTGTAGGATGTCATATTTTGTAATTTATGACTTGTATTGTATGAATGATTATGTTTGACGGTGTACTGCGTACACTTGAATGCAATGTATTGTGTGTTTTTTGTACCTCTAAATAAAGTTACTTTTTCAATCAAAAATAGACAAAGCAATCCATTCTAGTGAATAGTAAGCAAATATTTAGAGTTTATTCCATAGACATTTGTACAATGCATAGACTATTCTGCTGACTATTATACAAGGCAGAGTCCTATCTGGTGTCTAGTATGTAAAGCAGACACCTTAATGATGGCTACTGTATAGAGAACTTCCAATCTCTGAAGGCTTCTGGGTAAAACCAGATATTTCCATTATACATGTAAGTTCCTTAATCCAATGTGGCTTCCAAAATTGCAAATTAATTGGTTGCATGTGTTTAATCTTTCATGTTTTTATGCGGGATAATGCATTTTACTCTTTCCTTGTTGAATAGATATATGTATCTTTGGCAATTGTGTCAATGAAAAATTCTGTGTTGTTTATTACGATGAATACAGACTGGCAAGAGACACATCTGGATTTAACTGCATTAGCACCTTCACCCAAGACATGCAGACCTCTAATATGTGGTGGCTACTGCATAGTAGACTTCCAATCCACTCAGGTCAAGATGTTCTCACTGTCTGCCACCTATCTAGCTGACAGGTCAGCACTTGTTTATTTATAGTGTCATAAAAATCAGAGCACTTGGAGCTATCAGTTAAATGTACCTTACCGCTCTTGGTGGTTCTTCCCTCCAACAGCAAGCAAATGACAGAGCAGTGGACTGTCAGTATAAGGGGGCTCAATGCTCCCAATGTTTATAGCTGCAATCCAATGAAAAAAATATGTGTGTTTGTTACATAAATCACATGGAGGTTTTCTTCAAGAAGATATTAATGATTTGGTTTGCAAAGAGTCCTGCGCTTACTATGGCAACCAATGTCACATGATGTAATGACCAGATAGACCTGTTCTCAGCATGCACATTCGTAGCACAAACACCCCTCTGTCCTCTGCCGTCATGTGACAGTTTGAGGAGCTTCTGACATCATTACACACCCATCCTTCCTCTGCCATCATGTGACAAATGAGAAGACTACTGACTGATTAGCTTTGACTCAGATCTGCTTTTGATTGGCTGTTTGCGGATGATCCGCTTACAGTGATTGGTGATTTCTTTGTCACTCAGCTTATATGCTTTTGTGTGCAAATTCTTTTTCTTTTATACAAAATATTGGGAGTTATTTCTGCAGTATTAATGACTTACTAGCAGTTTTATTTATGCCTAATTGTGAATGTTGCAAATAAATTGTTAAAAAGATGGGAACATAACTGTATGTGACATATCCTGGAGTAAACCGCTTTGCATATAGTCATAACTGCAGCTTTTTTATTGAACACAAATTGTGCCTACGGTCAACTCTTCGTCAGCCCAATAATTTGGATCCTGGCACAAAAAAGTTTATTTATCTGTGCATCTATATTGTGTTAGAGATTACCTACAAACAAACATTTGTGGGTAAATGTATCAAGCTGAGAGTTTTCTGGCGGGTTTGAAAAACCAATCATAAAGCTATCATTTATTTAGTACATTCTGCAAAATGACAGCTAGAATCTGATTGGTTGCTATAGGCAACATCTCAACTTTTCAAACCCGCCGGAAAACTCTCAGATTGATACATTTACCCCTTGGTGTTTTTTCTAAATCCCCACAAATGTCCAAAAACCCTGAGCTTAGACAGTTAAAGAAGATCTATGCAAAGTCTTCAACATATGGTAAAAATTAATATATCATTTTATTTTACCTTCATCTCTTTACAGAACTTGAATTCTAATAGATAAAGTATTGTAAAGAATGTGCTGGCAGACAACGCTTTGTAATGTACTCAACTGTGGCCATCACTGTCAGAACTATTTGGAGATATCATATGGAAACTCTTCTTATTGGATAGAAACATAAAGCCACAATTTAAAAGCAACTTGATCAGAATTGACCTCACATTTCATGCAGATGCGAAGAAAGACAGAATCACATATTCCCCCAAAACAACTCCAGATTTAGGAAAGATCTCTTGTTGCCTTGAACAACATTCAGTTAATAACAAATACATTTTGTTTTACATTAAGATACTGCTAGGATTAGTCTTTATAAGTTGGACAGAACTGAACTACTATGAATAAACTAATAAAGCTCCAACAATTGCCTTGTGCAGTCCACAGCATTAAAACTTGGGTACATACAGTGTGTGCATAAGCTGGATAGGACCTATACAATAAGCTGGCTAAAGCAGCAAGTGAAATGCTGTCAGCTCATCTCTTGTAATCAAACTGAAGATTAAATACACTTTTGTATAAATACCCCTCTTACTAATTCAAACCACATGGTGAAATATGAGGGGGCCTTCACTTGTCTTTTAACATAAGCCAGGGTGCCTCCACGAGGCTATTGTGCTGTGCCATCAGTACATGGAGAGGTAGTCTGTTAAAGCCTCTTACATTGATCTGTATTACATTGGCTTCAAATAATAGGGAAATTACCTTATTGCTACATTGTGAGGCAGGACTTAAAAGAAGTGGTATTTACAAAAGTGATCTCCCCATTTAAACCGACAGTGCTACCTAGGAATATATATTTCTAACATGACCCTTCCTGGTAACCAAAGCCTTGTTTTTTCCCAGCACTCCTCCATTTCTCTCACAACCCCAGCCAAAACCCAGTTGGGGGGGTTGGAAAATCATTAAATCTTTTGATAGCGGTTAGAGAGGACTTGCACACGATTAAGGCCCAATGGCCGCAAAATTGTATTGTCTGGTCAAACATGATATCCATGATGCACCTATTATGAAGAACCTTTTAAAGAAGGCAAACAGGATAGTAGGTAAAGTGGTTAGGTCATTATGTGGTTTGGTCATTTTACACCCTTCGATTACAGTTGATAAAAGTTACTTATATAGATCGGATGGAGCACACCTCTCCCATGAAGATAATGAGCTTTTTTGAGATCAGAATTTCTGAGAGTTGGAATTATGTGTTAGGTCTAGTGGTGGCGGACTGAGCATCCCTTAAGGACCTCAGCGTGGCAGGAGAGCTCTTGCAGTGACTAATTCCATACGGAGCTATCACTAATTGGCCGCCTTCGAAGCACCTTGGCTCTTGGTCCCTTTATGAGAGGGAACCCTGGCTTGTTTTGAGAGAGCTCGTCATTGTGAGCCCAGAGGGGAGCAGTCACGATGATGCCAGATTTAGCTCAGCCAAACGTAAGGGACTTTGTCCTGGTACCAGTGGTTGTGCCTGTGGCCGTACACTGTTTGGTTTCTGGGTATTAGTTGTTAGCTGACTTGCAAGTTGCTGTCACCGCCACCATTTTGTTCAAATTTTTATTCAAAATTTAATAAACTGTGACTGCAATTTCCAAATGTAAAAAGTTGTCTGTGCCATTTTTTCCATTGGTTATAGTTATAGATTTAACAATTAAGATAGGTGGTTGCTATAGATAAGAGTATCAACAGCATGGAGTTTAGTAAGAGAGAGGCCATATAGGCCGACCGAAAGTAAACACATCTGTTTGTAATGAATCTATGGGCACATACCAGTTAATGGTTAGGTTCAAATTAACCAATAGGAGCTTGGGGGAGGAGCAACCATAGGGCATATATTCTGCATGCAGTGTGGGTTGGGTCTCTTCTACTGCAAGAATGCCCGCCCTCCCTATTCTTTAATATTTTCTTCTTTTGCAGAGCAGGAACAGTTTGGCAGGAGAGCACTTGCAGTCAGCAACTAATTCCATAAGGTGCTATCGCTGATTGGCCACACGTCACTGCCCCCTTCAAAGCACCTTTTCTCTTGGTCCCTTTGTGAGAGGGACCCTTAGCTTGTTTTGAGAGAGCTCATCATTGTGAGCCCAGAAGGGAGCAGTCACGATGACGCCAGATTTAGCACCAGCCAATCGTAAGGGACTTTATCCTGATACCAGTGGTTGTGCCTGTGGCCATACACTGTTTGGTTTCTGGGTATTAGCTGTTAGCTGACTTGCAAGTTGTTCTCACCACCACCATTTTATTCAAAATTGCATTCAAAATTTAAGAAACAGTGACTTAAATTTCCAAATTTTAGAAGTTGTCTGTGTCATTATTTCCATAAGTTATAGGTATAGATTTAACAATTAAGATTGATGGTTGCTATAGATGAGAGTATCAACAGTATGGAGATTAAGTCTTATAACAGTATCACCAATCACACCAAATTATGAAATCGCGGAGTTGGATTTTTAATACATTTCAAATTTTGAGACATATCCGTCTTGAGATGCCCTCACCCATTGTTTGAAGCTCCACATTTTGGGTTTGGATTTTAAGTACTGTTTGCGTCTGTGTCTTCATTTGAAAGGGATGATCATTTCGTCAAAGGCCTGGAATCCCTTTGCAATGGTGACGTCAGCAAATGTTTCGGACAACATATCTAACAGTGGATGAACTTTGATAAAGATTTCATTGCAGTCATCTGGTATTTCGCTGTTGTTTTTATATAGAAGCCTTTTGAATTCCTCGAAGCGTTTTAGTGGAATTGTGTCAGCAATCATTTCAAGTCTCAGTGATGAATTTGAGGACCAGTGGAGTCTGTAATTCGGATAACATATATAAGTCATCACAAAATTGATGCCAACCAATTGCTCCACTTCAGAAATGCTGTGATGCAGAATGTATACTTGCCAGAATCTATAGCATGACGAATAGTTTCCTCAATATGTTTGAAAATATTTAATTATTAAATATCTGAATGAAGTAGGAATACGGGGTTGTACCAATGATCTTTATTCCTTGGGCCCCTAAGAATACTGGCGCATTACTAGCGCAATAGTTGTCCTTGCTAGAACAGCACAAAGTTCGACGTTGTATTGGCTGGATTGAAGGGGTTGCTATAGCTGTTATGTCGGAATCGCTTTCTAAAATGTGGGCCGGGTTCGGTGATTATAACAAATTCTGTCATCTGAATCAGAGGACTCTTCAGCTATGGCTTCGCTGGTATGGTTAGTTTAATCAAAGTCCAATTTATCTGCTATTTCAATGTCTTCACGGTTTTTCACGCATGCTCAAATTATATAAATAATTTTTTCCATCAATTTTTTTTCATGCAATGGTTAGTTACAATTGCATTGAAAGTTTCAATGTTGGAAGCCCCGTCATCATTTGACAGTGGACTTCCAATGTCCATCCCTAACAAAAAGAGAAGCGAGACTTGCGCCACAGAACGGGAGTGATGTCATCAACAGGTGCCGGCAACCAGACGCACTGGCACAAAAAATACATATAGAATATACACTGACACAAAAATACCCACAAGCGCTAAATGTCCACAAGTGTGGACATTTACTATTTACATTAAATTGAATAGAGACAATACCAAAAAAAACATTAGATGAATACAATCACAATTCCTAAACATATCTAGAGTGCGCACCTGTTTTGTATTGCACAACATTTTCATTATATTATGTTGACAAAATACACCACTTTACTATTGCAAATTGTTGTTGATTATTTGTGAATATGTCCACATGGAATGCACAGTAATTGTAAATGCTTTGTCTATAAATAGATTTTAATATTAATTATATTGAACGATTTAGTTATAAATATATATGTAAACTTCAATAAGTTTTGCAATTAAAAATAACCGTTATTTTAACCCTGTGTTTGCGTGGGTTTTCTCCGGGTGCTCCGGTTTCCTCCTACACTCCAAAAACATACTAGTTGGTTAATTGGCTGCTATCAAAATTGACCCTAATCTCTCTATCTCTCTCTCTGTATGTTAGGGAATTTAGACTGTAAGCTCCAATGGGGCAGGGACTGATGTGAATGAGTTCTTTGTACAGCGCTGCGGAATCACTGGTGCTATATAAATAAATGGTGATGATGATGATGATAGTATCTCTGAAGAGGTTAAATTATTCTAGCATTTCACAGGATGTCAACATTATAGCAAAGGGAATGCCTATTCAAAAGAGCTTACAATTTCATATTAATGGTGATATGCATCTAACCAATGTTGTTTATTTGAAAATAAAAGGAAATAGTTAATGATAGAAACTCCAAATGTGAGGGCTGAAAAGTTATTTTCTCCTATAACAAAAATATACATGTTGCTCTTCTTTATCAATGGTAAAATGATGCTGAAGACATGACTCTTAAGAATCTCTGTCTCCACTTGACCTCCTCTTGACCTTTGCTGTTCATTGCAGCAAACATGCTGGTTCTTTATCTGTAAGTGACTCAAAAATATATTTTAAAAGTTGCCGGCACTTACAAAGTAATTCTACACAATGTGATGCCTGATGAACCACACTGGCTCCACATTGTGACGAAACGCTACACGATGTGTTCTTGATGCCTGTCCTCATTAGCAGTCGCTGGTCTCGCAGTGTCAATAGGACAATGCTTCTTTTGGTCTCTTCTTAAATACCATGAACTGCATGTGTTTTAAAGGGCAGTGAAATTTGAAATATATTAATGTCCTGTAAAAACTAAAAAAATATATAGCAATTTTAAATATACTAATGTCCTATAAAAATTACAAAATGTAATTCATACCTCCCTAAATGATATTGTTATAATTATTGCAACAAAGACACAAATCCGTGAAGTTCAACCTGTTCTAAATTATAGTTGTGTTGATCCAGGAGAAGGCAGTTGCCAATTACCCGATTTGAAGGCTTTCCCCAGCCATTCCAATCGGAACAGTTTTGTCCTGATCAGTGGGAAAGTTGGCAAGTATTGTATGTTCACTGCAGCTCTGCATGGCAAAATACTCATTTCACCTGGGAGATTAGAGGCCATTTAATCTTTCCAGTTATTTTTTCAAGTAAATGAATCTTCATTTAAAAATATACATTTATTTCTAGGTGAATACAGTTCTAAAATGTATTGTAAAACTGGGTTAAACTAATTTCTTGTGAGAACTTCAGCAACCATTTAACACTGACTACATGTTTAGGTCCTTAGGGGCATATTTAAGAATGACCGCATTGTATGAAAGATCATCATCATCATCACCATTTCTTTATATTGCGCCACTAATTCCGCAGCGCTGTACAGAGAACTCACATCAGTCCCTGCCCCCATTGGAGCTTACAGTCTATATTGCCTAACACACACACAGAGAGACAGACTAGGGCCTTTTTTGTTAGCAGCCAATTAACCTACCAGTATGTTTTTGGAGTGTGGGAGGAAACCGGAGCACCCGGAGGAAACCCACGTAAACACGGGGAGAACATACAAACTCCTAGTTTTCAATCCTCATTGCATAGATAAGGATTGAACTATCTTTCATATTTATTTAAAAAAAAAACACAGGAACAGCAATTCCGAAAACTGCTGTTCCTGTGAAGTGCAAAACTTACATTTTCTATTCCTCTTCACTTTCGAAGAGGATTGCGCCGACTGTAAAAGCTGAACAGAGAAGAAAACTATCACATACGGTAATGAACGCCAGTCTGAGCTGGCGTACATTATCCTAGGTGTAAAAGCAGCCGTTTTCGGGGAATTGACATGAAAATTAGCTTTAATAACTAGGCCCCTTAATGAGGCTAACAGAAGCAGCCATATCATATAGCATATTTTAGTGGGTGGGTGTCATAGTGGTTTCCATTTTGTTGGTAGATATAAAAATCTGAGGGGCATATTCAATTCTTTAGTTTTCCCGCGGCGTTAAAACTATTACAGGTATTATGGTAATAGTAAGCTGGATTTCAGCTCGCAGCTCCCTGAGCGAGAAAAGTACCGTAATACCGGTATTTACGCGCACTATTACCGTAATGATGGTAATAGTGCGCGCGCTGCAAGATTTTTGGCTATAACACCAAGAATTGAAAATGTCCCTGAGAGTGGCATGATTTTAGCTGCCATCTCCTCTCTGTGACTTTCTTAAAGCTCTACCATTTACACCAGGGTTGTCCAACCCGCGGCCCGCGGGCCGCATGAGGCCCAGCACGCCTGTAAATGTGGCCCAGGAGGAGTTTTGGTTGTGGCAAGGGGGCAGTGCTGTTAATGGAAAAAAAAATCCTGCAAAAAAAAAAAAAAACTTACCTTGCGGTCACATCAGCTGGTACTCCGGCTCCCTCCCTTGTCTCCTCCTCCGTGCGGTGCTCGCAGTGAATGTCTGGCGTGATGTCATCACGCCCAACATCCATTGCGGAGCGCAGCACAGAGGAGACACCCGCGCAAGAAGAACAATCAGCAGCACAGAATTGGAGAAAAGAAGAGAAGAGGACAGGAAAACAAGCCGATTAAAAGGTAAGTTAAGGGGGATTTTTTTTATTATTTCAAGGGACGCTGACCAGTGAATAAAAGTCACCTGGTCCTGGAGCATCATGGACCTTATCTCCCTGCTACATACTTCTACTTGTAATACTAATGGGGCATTATATATTATTCTCTTTGGCCCATTATAAGTTGTTATCCCTTAACTAACATAGTGGTGTAATTAGCAAAACAGGTCACAATTTGGGGTCACAGTGGTGTATACATCAGGTACCACAGGCATGGTCACAGCACCCCGATATACAATGCCTGGCTTAAATGCACTTTATTGATATTGCATCGAAACAAAAAGTGATTATAGTATAATAACTAGAGAGGATTTTTTGAACAGGGCGATTGAAAGGTAAGTATAGGGGGATTTGAAAAAAAAGTGATATATATATATATATATATCACTTTTTTTCTCATATTATATATGTTAACTATGTTTTCTATGGTTTTTTGGATGATCAGCTATCGTTATTGTATCTTATGTGCGGCCCAAACCAACTTGTCGTCTTCCAATGTGGCCCAGGGGAGCTAAAAGGTTGGACACCCCTGATTTACACCATTCCCAAGATCAAGACTTCACTGTCTGGAGAAATATAACATATCATATAGTATAAAACACCAATACATTAACTTTAATCATTACTGTAGATATCAGCAAGGGAGAAATAACTCATTTAAAAAAATCTGCATTTAATATTTTTCTGCCTCCTAAAGCTTGGTCCCTGACAGGGACATCTTAACAACATTATGGGCCCCCGGGCAAAGCAGTGCACGGGGGCCTCTACATATATATATATATATATATATATATATATATATATATATATATATATATATATGGATAGATATAGATGTATAGAGATAAAGATATAGATATAGATATATAGAGATAGATAGATGTACTTGCTCAGTGACCCTTGAAGGTTTTTTTGCAGGTTTCTTTTGGAGGATTATTTATTCTAATTAAGAGCCCTGACTATGGGGCCCCTGGGCACCTGCCCATCGTGCCCAATGGAAAAGATGGCCCTGGTCCCTAACCCTGACACTGTTGCTTCAGTATAACTTTTGGGAAAAGATGACATAAAATTCTACAATTAGAAATGTGGATGTCGGGAATAGTCCGAACTCCATTTCCCAAGGATGTATTTTCAGACGTTTTTGGGAACATTCGTAACCTTCAAATCCAGGAATAACTGAATGTGCCGCAAACCTATAATTTTGGTCCTCTATAGTTGGTAATGCACATCCATTCCTGAAAAAAAAAAGTTTTTGAAGTCTGTTGCTGCCCGTTTCCTTTTACATTGCTAAATTAATTGTGATAATACTAGCAGCATAACTACTGTTTTCACACTATCTATCCCAGCGCAGGACATAGCTTTGCTAGTTGTATGTAGGAGGAGGATCTGGGAGAGGCTTGTCGCCGGCACGGAGACTGCAGTGCTGAGTGACAGGAGGGTGGGAGTGGCAGACAGGGGGCGTCCTTAGTGCTGGAGTTACAGATCTGCAGCGTGGGAAAGCATTGCAGACCTGGGGAATAGATGCTGCATGAACGGGCAGCATATACTCCCACTCATCTCCCATCATCTGGACTCTGCTCACTCATCTTAGTCTGGACCCTCTGGACTCTACATCTCTCTTCCTTTATACACAGTCGTTCAGCCAAGGAAACTACATCTCCACTGTGATTACTTTATCTGTCTTTGAGGATAATTGCTATTTTTTTCTAATTTGATTACAATTTCCCTGGTATCCCGACAATGAAGAGACCGTGTGATGACACCAGCTCTGACAGTGATCTGGATGAGACCATTGATGTAGGCAGTGAGAATAATTATTCCGGGTGAGTGTTGTCACTTGCTGTAGGCTGGCATTAGCACGTGAGTGTGGCATAAAAGAAGTTCTCCAGCTGTACCCCCGGGACAGGATGACAGGATCAGAATAGCACTTATGCCGCATACTTAAATTCAGTTTAACACAAGTGCAAGCACAGTGAAACACGCCACATTTTAAACACAGAACCCAGTAGCACACACCATTTAATTCAAAAAAATACGAACGTTTGATATTTTTAACTTACTCCCCTTTTCACTTTTATTGACATATGTAAGCCAACAATATTTCATTTTGAGCATGAACATATCAATAAGTAAAACCAGAGGACATAAATGTATGTGACATCTATTATATCCAATTATAACATTAGTTTTATTTTTTGAACTGCTAAAAGAACACAACATGGAAAATAAATACTTTTATCTAAAAATGTTGAACAAACAATTCACTTTGCTCCAAGCAGAGACTAATATTGAACACCATGTTACAATACTCAAGATTTAAACTTTGTTACCATCTTAAAATCAGGAGCGCTTCCTATATCAGTATCTTTTCTCTATTCAAAATACATATTTTAATATATTTCTCTATGTAGAAGAAACTTGATAGGCAGAACCTATGTCTAATTATTTACTTGGCAAGGATTGTCAGATAAGTCTTACAGAAATGGGCATTTTTAACTCCAATATTGATAGGTAACAATTCTGTGTAATTAGGTTTGTAGCATCAAGAGCAAATTAATTCATTGTTTATGTTAGTTTTACTTTACAGCAAGATGTGATATAGATATATGCTATAATGTTGACTATGTTTAAGTGATTATCATTTTATAGTATTAGAGCCTTTCACATGTATTGTCAAAACTAGAGTAATTAAAGAGAGATGGTTGGGAGGACAGGTAGATAAACTCTAGTCACATTTAATTTTGTTCTGCAGTTTATCAAAGTCTACCAAATTCAACTTCCAGACAACACTTGAAAGTTACATGGATGTTCAAATAAGACATGGGACCACTAGTAAAATTGCATATTACCACATTTATCACTAATGCCGCTTTTACATTTTACTATAATAATAAACTCATATGTACATTGAAATTAGAAAACAAGTTTTAAACTACTTTTTCAATATATCTGAAGTCTACTTTCACAAGTTACTGGCCATTGCAGGCTGAACGGGTCATATATATATATATATATATATATATATATATATATATATATATATATATATATATACATATATATATATATATATACACATATTATACATATATATATATATATATATATATATATATATACACATATATATATATATATATATATATATCAATCGTAAAAATACTATCTTTCTTAAGGTGCTTTTTTTTTTACTTTGGCTAACACTTGTTCCTTAGCTTGTTGTTTGTTCATTTATTAAGGTCCTTTTTAAATTCTATTTTGCTTTGTTTTTTGTTGTATTTTTAATATATGATCGCAGACTTGAACAAAAATGTCACCCTAACCTTTTCCCAGTAAATACAATTGTTTTGTGGTGGAGGAACCAGGGCTGAGGTGACAAGTATCCTGCCAAAAGATTTAACTAATAATTGCCTGGCTCTGTTTAACTCAGCATCCTACACAAACGGCCCTGATTATCATCAGCAGCTATTTATTTATTTATTTATATATTTACTGATGCAGAATAAGTGTAAATGTAAAGTTTTATGTGCTGTGTACTTACATTGTAGGATAAATTATTAAGTGGTACTCTGTAAAAATGAGAAAAGTCTAACCTATGTCCTGTTACGGAAAAGTAATGATGGCAGGCCAGCGGCTTCGCTGGAAATCCAGGGTGGTGCTGAATTGCTGGTGTGTCATTAACCATTAATCCTTTAAGGCACTAAGTACGTGTGTGTATACCAAAGGTACTGAACTGTAGCCTTTACTTATAAAAGCATGATAGGAAATGTATTGCCCCAGCATATCTTGCACATGTGCTTTCTAGGGTGTGTTCGTTGAATTTGCACCATTGAAAGATAAGGTAATCCCATGCCTTGTAAATTCTAAAAAAAAAAAAAAGCTCAGTGTTGCAGTTTCAAATTTTGTACTTCTAGACATTTTTTTGTTCTCCTGTTTGTTTTTGGTATTTTCTTTTTACTTTAAACTGAGATGTCTCTGAGCTACTGTCAGTTTAGTGTATTGTGCACATAAAATAGTTTTTTATATTTGTTGTGATTTCTGCTCGTCAGAGAGTGCTAACGTGCGATTCATTGAAATTCAGTCTGTCACCCTATCTCAAATAGCTGCAAGTGTGAATTATTTCAAGACATATGCTGTCATCTATGTCATCTATCTTCCAGACTATAAAAAAATACAATATAATAAGTCATCTATTGTGGACCTCTGCAGTCATTACTTGTTAGTACTATGCCTTCTGCTGTCAGTGTCAATGCATGATAATCAATTCATTTGTGTTATTTCAACAAATTTCCTCTTTGTAGGACAAGATGCTAATGATTAGCTCTGTTTTTCACAAAGTGATCATTCAACGCATCATTACTTAGTTTGTACTCTAAATACATATGTTAACAACATTTGGGAGAAAGTATGTAGGGATTTCAAGTTTTCAATATGCGAGAGGTTATGTTTAATTAGAAAATTATGTTTGATTAGTATTTTTGGTCTAAAGCTGTAACAAAAACATTAGAGAAAAAAATGACACTAGTCCACTAGTTGTTCAAACATGTCAGCCCTTTTTAAATCAGGATTTTTATACTGATACATATATAGTTGCATTTCGACTGAAATCTCTTATTTTAAATGTGTCTCTGGCAACAGAATTTGTTCACAATTTGTGTCTCTGGCAACAGAATTTGTTCACAATTTTGAAAGTAGACTAAATGAATTGATGCCTATTTTACTGTTAGCAATTGGAAATAAAGACATTCTGTATGAGAATTTATATAGTGTAATCAGGGACATACTTAGTGCTGCTTTGTTTATGAAATAGAGCCTGGGAATTTTTCCCATGCTTGCCAAGGTCCAACTACATTCTCTTGTAAAATGAAATCACTGTAGCTTGTGTGGTAGAGATATAAAATGCATTTATCTTGTTCTACATATCTCGCTCTAACAATATAAACATTTTTAGGGAAATGTATGAAAACTAGTGCACAGGTAAACTATAATGTTGCCCACAACTACCAATCAGAATCTAGCTGTCATTTTTGTGGAACAGTTTAGAAAACTAAAGCAAATATTTAATTGATCACTTTGGGCAACACCACAATTTCCTGTGCACTAGTTCATAAATGTACCCCCCCCCCCTCATTGTAGACGTACTTTAAAAGTTCATGTTAAAAATGTTTAGTTGAAAGCTTCATTTTAAGAGCATTCATATAACTTTTCCATAAGTACTTTGATTAACTTTTAGACTCACATTGTGCCAGCTGAACTATTTAAGTATATGGAAAATTCTTTTATGTTTTTAATAAAGCTGGGGGGTTGCATTTTGATAAATAATAACATTCTGAAGTTTAGCATCTGGCAACATGCTTTTTTTTTTTATAAAGGGGGGTAGAATTATTGAATTGATACATGTATAGATGAGAAGATGTGCTTCTGACTGACAGTCTTGGCTGGTTTTTTTCTCATTAACTCTTTCACAGGCATAGTAGTGGATCCCTAATTCGATCAAACTCACCAACAACAACCTCACAGATCATGGCCAGGAAGAAGCGGAGAGGGGTAAGATCTTTTGTTTATAATGATCAGCTTTTAAATTGGATAACAAAAGATTTGTGCTTTAGGGATTCAATAAAGAACTTGTGTTGTGTTTGTATTTTCAATTCACAAGCTGTCTCTCAAACTTATCTATTGTTACAAATGATGGCACATTCAGATAATTGTATGATATAGCAGACTGAATGGTGTTCACAATAGTATCAGTCATATCTGCTTTTAATCAGTAATAATTTTAGTGGTATAACTGGCGCAATACAACTTTTCCACATTTTATATTGTTATGCTTTCTTGCTTTATTAAAAACGGTGTTGTTTTTTTTGTAATAAGGACGTATTGAGTTAATATAATACCTTGTTCAGATATTTTAGTTAATTACATTTGTATTCAGGGGTGTGTTTTATATGTGTGTATAAGATGCACAGTAAACTGACAGAAACAAATAAGTCTAACACCACACAAACTATAGAGGCAGGGTTACTCATTGTAAGTGTGAGTACCATAAGGTATAATTTTCATACGTTAGATCGGCACACTCTATTGTATTATTAAGATTGCATAGATCTATAGCCAGAATAAATAAATGTAAGTACAACTTAACATAACCTTCACCATTTTACTTCATTGTACCTTTACTATACATGTCAAAATAGCTGCTAGGTAAACACACATTTGATAACTGTATTGGATTTCCAGGGTAGTCCCAGGTTTTGAAGGTGTATCCCCGGATGTTAATATTGACAAGTCATTTCCTTTATTATGATGGCTGGATGCAGTTCTCAGTATCCATTCTTATCCAGTATATTGTGTGTGTTGAAATGTATTACACATGTATACAGTAGAACTGTATCTTACGGGAGGTCCCATCCTGCCCACAAGTTACACTAGTCATTTTCATATATAATTAAGAAAGATTTTTCATGTGGATTTATCAATATAGGTGCTTATGGTAAGTTTAACAGCATTTGTGGCATATTATAGGTTTTTTTTTACTTCTTGGCAAGCACAAAAATCACTAGTTCTGAAAACTAGCGATGTGAGCGCATACTCAGATGTAAAAAAAGCGTATTATACGCCAGAAACGCAATTTGCGCTCAACTTAGCATGAGCCCAATAGTGAGCAGTCTTTAATCTTAATAAAAGTGGAATTGGCTGCCTAATAAACCCACTAGCATACCGATTAATTAATTTTGATTCATACAATACTGCAAAAAAGCCTCATAGAAACATTGCTTAAGAAGTTATATCAATTATAACGAGTGAGCGTTTTGCGATCTATCTCGATTTCTTCCAAATAAATATTAAAAATCAGTGTTGAAATTACCGTACTAACGGTAATAATGCACTCTATTACCATACTAATGGTAATAATGCACTCTATTACCGTACTAACGGTAATAATGCACTCTATTACCGTACTAACGGTAATAATGCACTCTATTACCATACTAACAGTAATAATGCACTCTATTACCGTACTAACGGTAATAATGCACTCTATTACCGTACTAACGGTAATAATGCACTCTATTACCGTACTAACTGTAATAATGCACTCTATTACCGTACTAACGGTAATAATGCACTCTATTACCATACTAACGGTAATAATGCACTCTATTACCGTACTAACGGTAATAATGCACTCTATTACCGTACTAACGGTAATAATGCACTCTATTACCGTACTAACGGTAATAATGCACTCTATTACCATACTAACAGTAATAATGCACTCTATTACCGTACTAACGGTAATAATGCACTCTATTACCGTACTAACGGTAATAATGCACTCTATTACCGTACTAACGGTAATAATGCACTCTATTACCGTACTAACTGTAATAATGCACTCTATTACCGTACTAACGGTAATAATGCACTCTATTACCGTACTAACGGTAATAATGCACTCTATTACCGTACTAACTGTAATAATGCACTCTATTACCGTACTAACGGTAATAATGCACTCTATTACCATACTAACGGTAATAATGCACTCTATTACCGTACTAACTGTAATAATGCACTCCATTACCGTACTAACTGTAATAGTGCACTCTATTACCGTACTAACGGTAATAATGCACTCTATTACCGTACTAACGGTAATAGAGCGTGGTCCTCGTTGTTGTCAATTGAATTTCCCACTTAGTATTCTTACATGTATGAGGGTCTGTGTGTGTATATGTATCACAATAATATGACATTGTCTTTTTATCCAGTTTTGCACAAAACCCAACTAACCCAACTAAAATCTATGCTACTTTTGAAAGTAGCAAAATGACAAAATTGAGACTTACATTGTGCTTAATGTCAGTTTCAGTTGTTCTCCTGGATTAACACAATTAGAATTTTTGAAAGGTTCAACTCTCTCGTGCAAGGTACAGTTAAACAGATAAACTTATATTTACATTATTCCATTAACCCAGAGGGTGGACTGTATGTGGAGTAACGTAACGTACTCCCACTTTAAATGATGTGGATAGTGAAAGTGTTCAGTGAGACTAGAAGGCACTGGGCAAAGTGCTTCAATATTAGAACAGGAGGACATGCACTGAAACTGAAGGGAAATAAGTTCAGAGAAAATGTTAGGAAAAACTATTTCACAGAAAGGGTAGTGGATCCCATCAGAGGTGGTTGAGACTAATACAGGAGAGCAATTTAAACATGCTTGGGATAGACATAAGAATATCCTTACATAGATTAAAGGATCAAATATGGTTTGCGGTTACCATAGGTTAAAAAATGGGCAAAATAGATGGACCATGCGGTTCGTATCTGGCATCCAATTCTATGTTTCTATGTTTCAATACAGGTCATGGAAATCTCACTGCTATACCTGTCAAAATGTATAGTATGAGGGAGGGTGTTCCTTATAATACAAAGGCAAAGGTTTTCCTAATGTACAATGGAATGACTACATTGTATGTATATATATATATATATATATATATATATATATATATATATATATATATATTCTTTTAATCCTCTACAAGTTTCCTTAGAAATATGGGAATATGAGTTTCCGATAATTCCTAATGGTTCCGCAGCAATACTTCACTTCTTTTTTGCCTCAAGCCATTTAGGTTAATTGTATACTTCAGACTTGCAAGGAGTCTCCAAGATCCTTCCCACTATAAATGTGTAATGTAGCTTTTTGGTCGGATTTGTCACACATTGTTTTTTTTCTAACAGATTATAGAAAAACGCCGACGAGATCGTATCAATAACAGCCTGTCTGAATTAAGGCGACTTGTGCCGACTGCTTTTGAAAAACAAGTAAGTAGTTTCCTGCAAAGTTTTTTTTTTTTTTTATCATTTTTACTGCACTTCTGATCTGAAATTGCTGGTTCTCTTCTAAGCTCATTAAAGTAATATTGCATGTGGCCTTATCTGGCACCGAGCATGCTTTGCAATTAAATGCTTTGTTGTGGCAAAACCGTTAAAACATAATCCGATCATGAAAGTGGGGAAGAAATGTTTCCAGTCCAGTTGTTGTTTTCCCTTAGGGATAATATCGCTCATGTTGCCTCAGTTCCTCTCATGAAAATAGTGTGGTTGTTTTATGACAGAAAGTAACCTATTGTGTTTCCTAAGTGATAAATGTGTATCATGTTCCTAAAGAATTTTTTGGCATTGTATTATTATTATTATTATTATTATTATTATTATTATTCACTTTTGCAGCATTTCAATGCAAACTCTTTATATTAATCGTATATTAATCTTCAGTGCGGTTTTCTTTATATTAATCTTAGACTTAACGAAAACCAATATATTTAATACTTCTAAGTAATTATAGAGATGCACACTTGATGAAGTTACAAGCAATATAATACAGCATAGAAACTCAACTATACAAAATAACCCAAATACATATAATCTACAATATAATGGGCCTGATTCATTGAGGAAAGTAAGGCAAAAAACTGGGTAAGTTTTCTCATGACCAAAACCATGTTACAATGCATGGGGTGCAAGTTAGTTTATTATTTTCCACATAAGTTAAAAACTGGCTGCTTTTTCATGTAGCACAGAAATACTTGATAGCTTTATTTTTACACTGAAATTTTAAGTTGATCTAGAAAATGCCTTACCCCAACTATAATTCTGTCCCCACATTTTAAATGTACCTCCCCCTCTAATGCAACATGATTTTACCAAGGGGCAAAGTTTTTTTTTGTTTTACTTTCCTTAATGAATCAGGCCCGATATGTTTATCTGAGCAATAAAAGCTAATTTAAGTTAGTTTATGTGATATAGGCACTCAGATAGGCACTGGTTCAACAATAAATACATGCATGTTTACACAATTTCCTTCAGATTAAAAAAATGTTTGCAATATAAATTTTTTAAAAACAGGCAATATTACAATATTTATTTAATTACAGTTCTAAATATAAACATGAAAATAGTAAAAATATAAACTGAAATTAATTGTTATTGTTTTTTTCCTTGTTATTGCTGTCATTATTCTTACAAGAAAAATAATTACAGCGATGGAATCACTGAAAATAAAATGTATGTATGTAGATTAATTAAATGTGCTACTCAACAGCAACTTTAGAAATTGCTTTAGAAATGTAGGTTCTTATTGTGCTGCACTAGGTCACAGACACTACAGTGATCATAGGCAAAATATCACTAACCCCGTAAATCAGCTCTGGCATCTGCCTATGCCTTTATTGAAATGATGACTTATGTTTTTTATAATTTTATTGTGAAACTCCAATTAGCTGTGATGTTGAAAGGCATCTGCTGCTTCTCTGCAAATCTGGAATCTAATGTGAGTTAGAAAAAAAAAAAATATATTGTAGTTGTACTTTATTTTTGAGTCATGCAACAATTATAAATCAGATTGTTATAAATCAGTTTCAAAATAATTAATGATAAAAACATGACCCAGAATACCATGCATGACACTTAGGGACTGAGGGTCTGATGCTGAGTCAGGAGCAAAGCAAAAACAAGGGGCAAATTTGCACCTGGACAAACCATGTAACAATGCAAGGGGTACAAATTGATTTCTTCTTTTTTTTTTGCATGCAAGGAAAATACTGGCTGTTTTTTCATTTAGCACACAAATAATTCATAGCTATATTTTTTACACTGAAATTAAAGTTGATCTATGACATGCCGACTATAAATCTGTCCCTACATTTTAAATTTACCTCCCCCTCTAATGCAACATGGTTTTGCCAAGGTGCAAATTTGCTCCTTTTCTTTGCTTTGCTCTGAACTCAGCATTAGACCCTGAGGACCTCATTTAGAGTCGGACGCAAAGTCTGTTTAAGAAGTGTAGGAGTGGGAGTGTGCCGCAGCTTGGTAGGGTAATACGAGTGGCAAGCAACCCCAGTTGCGTCCCACTCTTAATACCCTATCGAGCTGCGAGCAGTTCCTGCAGCTAGCTAACGCTTGCGCCACCTAATTCCTGCCGTACAGCTTTAGCCATACTTGCCAACTCTCCCGCATTGTCCGGGAGACTCCCGCATTTTGCGAGAGTCTCCCGGACGAGTGTGGCAATCTCCCTGATAGGAAGGGGGAAAAATTTAGTTTAAACGCCGCGATTCACCCGGAATCGCGGCGTTTAGCCCCGCCCCCACTGTAAAATGACGCGATTTGCGTCATTCCGTCACGGGGGCGGGGGCAAAATGACGCGATTTCGCAGCCCCGCCCCCTGCACGCCCACGTCCCAGCCGGCATCTCCCGGAAGAAAAAAAAAAAATGTTGGCAAGTATGGCTTTAGCCCTGTTTTGACGTGTGTTGCGTCTGCGCCTCACTGCGACTAGGATTTATTTACATGGTCACACCTTTACAATTCCGCGTTCCTCCCATTCTCTCGTGGTGAGTCGCAAGCTGTTGCAAGTGTTAATTGCGTCCAAGATGCAGGCGGATTTGGTGCTTTCTGCACATGCGTGGTAGTGGTTTTTTGTTGGATGCGCCTAAAACGGACTTTGCGTCCGACTCTAAATGAGATCCTGAATGTCAAGCAAAGTGAGTGCATACTTATGAGGAGGCAGGCAGTAGCATGTCTGAGAAAGATTGACCACTTTAGTACTGCCAGTCAGAAGTATGACATTGGATTGACTGTCTGTTACCTGGAGCAGGCCTCTGCCAGGTACATTTAGCTTACGGAGAGAATGTAACTGACACAGAACTGCATGTATAGCATGGAGTGAGAGGGACGGTGGCGCCTTGTACACAGGTTGTTATGCATTTTCAGTTCTAATTTTTTTTTGTATTTGTATCAATACACAATAATAAATATATGTTGACATACTTAACAGATGAAATTGTGCTAAGTAAAACCTAGATAGAGAGTTTGCCAGGTGCACTAAGTCATCCAAAAGGATCTGCCTCACACTGCACATGAGCACTTTAAATCATGTATCCTTTGAAATAAGAGTGTATTGTATGTTAGTGAAATTATATCTGTTGATTTACTCACAGTGAAGTAGGATCTAGTTTCAGTTTACTTTTTCTTTAAATCTACAGTACAATGTATAGGCATAGGAAAAAGGTACTGACTTATTTGTATTTGTGAATAGAAATTGCCATATCCTGATTTTCCCATGTGAAATGAAGGATCATCCATAGACAAATATTTGCTTGGCTTTACCTTACAACTTTTGAACAAAACAACTCTCCATACTCATATGATACTATTTAATTTATTTTTTACAAAGACAAAGAACACGTATGGAGTTCGACTTATCTGTCTGTATGTCTGTTGCTATGCATTAGGCAAACAACTCTCAACCACTTTTAACATGGCATTATGCGGTTTGAAATCATTGTCTGGAGGGATAAACTACATAATCAGTCTTGGGAAAATGCATTGACATATGAATCATCATCATCAACATCAGTTATTTATATAGCGCCACTAATTCTGCAGCGCTGTACAACTCACTCACATCAGTCCCTGCCCTATTGGAGCTTATGGTCTAAATTCCTTAACATACACAGAGAGGGAGAGAGAGAGAGAGAGAGAGAGAGAGAGAGAGAGAAAGAGAGAGGCTTGGGTCAATTTGATAGCAGCCAATTAGAACTACTAGTATGTTTTTGGATTGTGGGAGGAGACCGGAGCACCCGGAAGAAATTTATGCAAATACGGGGAGAACATACAAACTCCACACAGTTAAGGCCATGGTCTGGAATCCAACTCATGACCCCAGTGCGGTGAGGCAGAAGTGCTAACCACTAAGTCATCGTGCTAGGACCCCCATTTAATAATCTTAAACAGAAAACCCACCATAAGGCCCAACGGCCCTTGTTTTTTTTCTATACGCTATTGATGTTTCACTGAGTCCAGGATTGTTAACAATGAGGCAGTCCTTATTTTTAATGCCTGTACTCAGTGTTTTCCATAAATAAAGTTATCAAAGCAGTTTGAGGGGTTTCTGTAAAAATCCCATTAAATAACGCATCACTAAAACACTTTTAAAGCAGACATTGGTTTCCATCCAGCCATTTATGTGTGAATGAACATTTTGCACAATTTTTAATTCTAATGAAGTGGATAATATTTTAACAGTTAAATATCGGGAAAGAATGATCATTTTCCTATTTATTTTACTGATCCCTCGATATATAGTTATATTTGTCCCTTGCTTGCTAATAACTCAGTTATGCTGCCACATCTGCTGATAGCACTTTCCTATATAACATTTCCCTGCATTCTGTCAGTTCACTTCTGCTAAATGGTTCCCTTATCTAGAGTTCTGTTATTTTGCAGCAAAAGTGTGTATAAAAATCTATAGAATCATGATTATATATTGCATTATTTTTACACAACCATACCTAAATATAGTGGGTGTCATTTGTGAAAACTGGAGCAAAGGAAAAGGGTAGTGTTGCCCATAGCAACTAACTCAGATTACTACTTTTATTATGTAAATGGCATCAGGCAAATTACAGAATCTGATTGGTTGCTATGGGCAACACCATGTTCTTATTAATGTCCCCTAGTGTTTCCTTGTAAGTGCTCATATGATCAGCATCTATACCATATTTCTAGCTTACAGTAAACATAAACCCTAGTCAAAAATGTATTTGCCTTGTGACGTAAAGAAGAAAAATGTACATGATCCGATATGATACACAAGACTCAGAAGTTAATGCATTTAGGATGTCTGTTTCACAGAGCAGCCACTTGATGTGGTTAGACAAGTGAGCATACACAGCACATGGCATTTTTGAGACACTAGTCTCTTGTCTCGCTCCATTTATAAATGGTCTTAAAAATCACATGCAGTATTGGTATGTCTGCCTACAAACATGCCGGTTTCCTTACCTTTGTTTTTAGGCAATTAGATTATATCAATTAAAGCGCAAAACAATCAGAGAGTTTAAACTGTTGTTTAGTATTATTTGCTCAGAGCCATTTTTGTTAGTTAATAGAGGGGAGAGCATGAAGTCTGCTGGAGAGGGATCCCAAGATGATACTCCTGTAATTCTCTCCCCATAGGGCAGAACGGCTAACACCATCTTCAGATTTAGATTGGCCCAGACCGCAGTCTCCATTGAAATTTATGGGAACTGCGGTTTAATGCGATACTTAGCCTAATGTAATAACTATCTATGATATCTCCTGTGTTAGTCTTTTGTTAAATTGCTACTTAAAAATGCCAAAACCATGTGGAAAAAGCAGTTTCTGCATGCTTTAAGGCTTAATAAATAGGCCCAAAGTTTCTAAATATGTTTCACACACTACAGTAATGATTTGCCTACCTGAGCAGTTTTCCGTTGCAAGCTTTAAACATGTTGTCATTGTACTTCATCATTATACTTTTATAAAGTACAGGCCAGATTGGGGTCAAAAACTGTTTGTATGGCCATTGATATGATATAGTTATTTTCCTGACTCTCCAGATGTACAATTGTAGAAAGTAATGAAATCCTGTCATGCCCAACTTTTTTCAAATAAATGCAAAATAATTTTAGGCAACTACATATTGCCTCTGAAGCCCTACGGATTGGTCGAGAGCCTGTCCTGTACAACTTCAAGGAGCATGCTCAGGAGTACATCATGTCTGCTTACTAGGAGGGAGTATATGCATTGATACATAGGGACAGGTGAAGCAAAAATGACCCTCCATAGACTTTAAAATCTATTCATGGAAATTACTAAGTTTTAAGTTTTGAAGCCTTAGCTACATTACCTAAGCTATATTACTTGTTAATACATGTGAAATATTCTGTTTGGTATACTAGTAAATTTGATTTCTTGTCCAATAAAAATGTATAACAAGGCTTATTGTATCCAAAGCTAAAATAGATTTGCAGTCCAGAATACGAAGAATACTGGTAGACACCCACTCTACTTACCTGATGGAGGCTTAGCTTAGCCTGAAATTTATACATTACAGATCATCACCTTTTTGCCCTTCACCCTTTCCTAGTTAGACCTATACATGATTTATACAACAGGATCTTTGTGTTACATTTGCCATTACAAACAGTAGACTAAACAATAGTACATTTTTAAATATTGATATTGTTTTGGTTTGGTAACATAAATATTACATTTAAGTGTTATATGCATTTCAATAAGGTTTTCAGAATTTTTTTATGCTATGTATTATAATAATAATAATAATAATAATAATAATAATAATAATAATAATAGTTCTGTAATTGGCCATTTTTGTGCAGTGTAAACCATAACATTGTTAACAGTCTAATGCAAATAAATGTAAACTTGAACAATTGTGTACAGACCTATAAGCACCTGAGTGTGGTTGTTTTTTTGTATTCAACACATTTTTAAGATAAGCAGTAAAAGGAATTTCAACAATCTGGTAATTGTGTTGGAAAGTAGAGTGCTGGAATTCACCACTAGTTATTCTTGTAATGCCACAAAGTGATATGTATCTATCATGGAGCAGTAACAGATATGTTGCAGGGCTTTCAAAACTGAAAGTTCCATTCGCTTTACTACATTGCAGCATCATATTTAAAAGAGCTAAAAATCTTGAAAGGATAGGATATTTTGTGTTCTTATCATACAGCGTTCATGAAGATAACTTGGAAGTGACCCGCTTGGAGATTGACCAATTACATAGCAGACAACATTTTAACATTTTTAAAACCAGGGACTCCACTGAAAACTACGTACAATAGGAATTTATTAGTGGCAGGCTTCCTCTACCTCTTTCTGCAAGAGATTATGGGGTATATTTACTAAACTGCAGGATTGAAAAATTGGTGATGTTGCCTATAGCAACCAATTAGAGTCTAGTTATCATTTATGTAGCACATTCTACAAAATGACAGCTAGAATCTGATGGGTTGCTATAGACAACATCTCCACTTTTTAAAACCTGCAGTTTAGTAAATATACCCCTTAAAGAGGTGGAGTATTGTTAAAATACAGAATGTTGAAACCAGAAAGCAAAATGAAATGTTTTATCACACTTTTTATGTAACTTCCATTCTTAGAAGGATGATGTATTTATGTCTACGTGTGTTTACAGGGATCTGCAAAGTTGGAAAAAGCTGAAATTCTCCAGATGACAGTAGACCATTTGAAGATGCTGCAAGCTACTGGAGGTAAAGGTGAGGCTTTAACTGTCTGTACTTTTTACACTGTAAAACGAGCATGGAAAACTAAGCAAACATCCCTTTGACAAGCACTGGTAGGCGGATCCAGATAAAAGGAGTAGAAATCAATGCTAATGGTAGGATTGAACTCGTGGGAAAGAACTACAGGCACAAAAGAAGCACTTGACCCTGGGCTTGTGTTTGCTTTCATAACACTGTGGGAGTAAAAGCTTCATTCACAGACAGTCCAGCCACAGATTTGTTGGGGGTTTTGCAAAGACTGCAAAAATCTGTGCACAGAGACAAAACAAACACACAAGCATTGGAAAAAATAAACAGGAGGACTGGAGGCCTACAATTGTACGACGTGGTGTCTGCATGTCAAGGAGGAAGTGCAGGAAGGGAGCTCTGTGTATTGCCTACACATATTTGTGGGGCACAAAGAAGAACAGACTGCTGTATTTACAGATGCACAATGGCCATAAAGGAAATTGAGAAAGTAATTGTCCCTGTTCTTATCTCAGCTTGGAAATTTGTTTCCTGATAACTTTCTATGGGCAAACATTTTGACCTTAAGTTTTCTTCTACATGAAGAGTTTTTTATTTACTAGTGAACTGTTCCACCATAGTAGTTTTATTACTCTTCATAGTGATTGGTAGGTAGACCCTGTGGCAGTAGAATAGCTAACACGAAATAGAGTTTCCCCTCCCAGGTAGCAGTGGGGTCTGTATCCTTCCATGCCACAGCACAGCTACGTAATACTTACCAACTTTATACCCTTTCCGTCCGGGGGATCATGGAGGGGTGGTGAAAAGTGAGAACGGAGGTCGGTGGGGCTCAGCAGATCGCATCATCACCTACACAGAATTTGGGAGTCTTCTGGCATTATTGGTCCCCACTGTATACAGATATATGATCAAGATTTAGTAGTTGGTGTACTAGAATGTCCAGGTAGAGTCACATGGCCAGAGACATGTTCTGGGTTCTGAGAGACAGTTGTTGAGGTAGACATGTTAGATGTGCAGGATGTGCCTAGCTATTCTGCCACCTGAGATAGCTACTGAAATGGCACCCCTCTCATACCTTCTAGAAGCTACCATTAACATTTGTATATGAGTTGTGTGTAATAGCAAAATCTAGCAATATCAAGCATTCTTACACTTGTACAGCAATAAAGTAAGCATGTCCATAATAACATAATTCGCTCCTTCCACTTTCAAGTAAAGTGCAAGGAGCGAATTACGTTATTATGGACATACTTGACAGGGAAGAAAGAAATACTCACTAGTCTGTTGCTGATTGGCTAGTGAGTATTGCTTCATGGCCTCTGAACCCTGTGCATTGCTGAGGATGAAATCATGGCGTATATCTGCAGGGCGAGTCACATTCGTTGTTAGTGAAGAGATTAAATATTTATTTTTTCATCCTCAACTATTCCTCAATTTCTCTGTGAGCTCCTCCTTTAACTTTTTGTATTGGGAACCAAGCCTAGACTGGCAACTTGTCAATTCTGGCATTCAGGGTTACCATTCTTTTAAAATTGCTGCTCAGCCGCAGTCAGTCAGCTTTAGACGCTGTAGCTAACTGTCAGTAGTCAATTCAGTGTAGTAGGCAAGAAGACACAACAGTGAGCGATACATAGATCAGCATTAAGTCATCAACCATGACTAAAGCACAGCAAAGCACATGTGCCCTACCTCCTTTAAAAAGCAGAATGTTCCATTAAATTTTTGACCCTTGCCAAGGGAGGGGGTATAACTTTCTAAAATCCTAACGAAACTTGCCAGTCAGAAATGGATCCATCCGAAGGGCACAGAGCTGACCATTACATATTTTGAGTAGTATTACAGGTTCATAGTAGGTGAATGTTTGCAATAATTAAAATGATATTAAATCACTTTCTGTAATATTGACTAAAAAATAATCAGAGAAATGATCAATGGTATTAATGCTATAATATATAGGGCTAGCAGCAAAATGGGCAAAAATGTAACATGTTGCTGGATGGTAAACTAGAGCACAATGGACCGCATGGGCATAAACAGGCTCTGGGAACCCCCGCATAGGCGTTAATGCTGGGTTTTTGGGATTTTATCATTTTCGTAAATGCTTGTAATTTAGTCTTTTAATGGAATTTTGATGAAGTATATATATTGCAATCAAAATGGTTTTGACATAGCATTACAAACCTTTGTGATGGATCCACTGAATGTGCAGCTTTGATACCCATTTGAAGAAGTCACCACCTTTCTGCATATGAGTAGGCACTTATTCACTTAGAAAGACCCTATTTATTGTTACTTCTCCAATCGGTACTGATAGACATAATGAACTGTATCCTTATCCAAGCCTTGTTTTCCCCTCAACATTTATCCATGTCCACTCCATACACACCCAATTGCATTGAGAGGACTGTGCTTGAAGTTTACTCTATGGAAGAAATGGTGTAAATCAGGTAGAGGAAGACAATTTACTATTGAGATATCGTATTAGTGCCTGAACACATCTTGCTTTTTTTTACTTTAAAATTTTTATTAGATTTTAAAGAATTTTTAAAGGGTACAGAAAAAGAAAGGGAAGGGGAAGGCCAAAAAAATGAAATGAGAGAAGGGGGAAGAGGGGGTACATAGTGGGTATGGAACACAACAATATATCATAAAATACATGGTTTGACAAATAAATACACAACAAGACTATTTTGGTATGTAGAAACAAAGGAGTATGCAGAAAGACCCAGCAAGTTTCTCCCTACATAATCCAAGTGCTTACCCAAGTATCTAACCAAAGCCATGAGACTCATTAGATTGACTAGAATCTATAAGCTTGAGGACATGCCTCCATTGCTCTATTGTGAGTCTCATATTAGTGCACCCTCCCCCTCAGTCACATAGATATGCCAAGCACGCCCCTTCACTAATGGAGAGGCAGCTGCCGTAGAGTAAGGCATACTGAGTGTTTCCATTTTGAAACTGAAATTTATTTTAGAGATAATCTTTGACATTGGAGGTGGGAGAGGTTGTTTCCACACCTGAGCAATAGCCGCATTAGTAGCTATAAGGACTTGTCCCATCACTTATCTATCCCACCTCTCGGAAGATACCAATCCCTCATAATGGTATATAAGGGCCAATTCAGGGGACGGGCCAACATGTTGGGGAAGTAGTGGGCCACATCTTATGCAACTTTTCTGGGGTGGCATACATTCTATTTATATGCTTTACCAGCATTTCTGTATGGTTGATACATTTAGACATTTTGAAGGAGCTCAAAAATATATTCTCCCAGACTTTTCCTGACATTTCTACTTGAAGATCCGCCTCCCATTGGAATTGTATTTTAGATTTAAGTGGATCTATTTGTGTTTGCAGGATATTGTACCAAGCAGTTATGCTAGCTCTATTGCGCCCCTTCGTCAATTTAGAGTAATACAATACCGGGGGGCAGGCCGATTAGTCAATCTCTAAGTGGCGGTGTTGCTAGCCAGTGCTTAAGTTGTAAGCATTTGTAAAAGTCTCCTCTAGGTAATTGATATAAGTCACTAAGGTGAGTAAAAGAGGAAAGCCTGCCCGCTTCAAATAAGTGACCCAATGTCTGGATTCCTCTAGCTGCCCAACTTGACAGGTTTAAGTCTGCAATCTGTTTAGCTACTGCCTGTATGGATACATTTGCTGTGGGGCGCACAAATCCCTCAGTGTCCCTACACAGGTGGTCCCATATTGTTAGAGCATCTCTAGTGAGAACAGGCAGGCTGTCGGCAGAGGGTCTCCAATCTCTTGGCACCCACAGAAGATCTACCAAGGGAAATTAGGATTGCATGTAGACTCCAGGTCTACACATGGCTTCTCACCTCTCAGAAGATACCAGTCCCTCATCTGGGATAGCAGACATGCTTCATGATAGTTTCTCAGATTGGGAAGGGCTAAACCCTCTTGCAATTTACCTGTAGTCATATGTTGCATTGCCATGCGTGGAGGCCTGGCTCTCCATATATATGACTTGATAGAAATTAGCTTACTCATCAGGCGTGCGGGAAGGCAAAATGGCAACATGCAAAACAAGTACATCAGTTTTGTGAGGAGCGTCATTTTGAATGCTAAAATTCTGCCCAACCAGGAGAACTCGTAGCACATCCACGTAGTTGTTTGTGTCACCAGTTGAGCTTGTAGTAGACATTTTTTTTAATCTATAACTGTATCTAAATGTGGAGTGATCTGGATACCAAGGTATGATAGTTTAGTGGATTTCCATGTATAATTAAATTTGTCTTTCAAACTCTGTAATCTCTCAATAGAAATATTAATTGGGAGTGCCTCTGTCTTAGAGGTGTTAAGTTTATAAAGGGAGGCTCTACTAAATTGGGATAATACATCATGGATCACTGGCAACGAGTTCTCCGGGTCCGTAACAAACAGCAAGACGTCGTCAGCAAACAAACATATTTTATGTGCCACACCCCCCAAAAACAAGCCTCTACAATTCCGCTCTAACCTCACCCGCGCGGCCAATGGTTCTATCGCTAGGAGGTATATAAGGGGGGACAGGGGACACCCCTGATGTGTACCATTAGAGATGTGGAATTTTGAGGACAGAAACCCATCACTAAATACCCACACTGAAGGGTTAGAATACAGTGCTAAAATGGTTTCAGGATATCTCCCCTAAACCCAAATTGTTCGAGAACCCTTGTCATATAAGGCCAGTGGAGTCTGTCAAATGCTTTTTCAGTGTCTAATGAGAGGTGAAGCATAGCTTCTTTAGTTTTATGGATCTGTTCTATAAGATGGAATATACGCCTCAAATTGTCAGGGGCCTGTCTGCCCACTCACTACAAGCCCACTTGATCCGGATGGATCAACTTAGGGATAACCGAAGAAAGCCTAATAGCAATAAGTTTTGCAAAGATCTTAACGTCCGTATTTAATAGGGTTATAGGCCAATAATTCTTACAATCTGAAGGATATTTTCTAGGTTTCGGAATTACTATTATGTGGGATTCCAACATTTCGGATGGAAAACTTCCCGATTCAGTACCAGTATTGTAAAGTTGTTCTAATATGGGTAACAATTCCTCCTGAAAAGAGCTAAAGAATTTATTTATGTAACCATCTGGGCCTGGCACCTTAACCTTGGGGAGCTGTTTATTAACCTGTCTAATTTCTTCCCGGGACCATGGGGCATTCAGCACTTCTCTAGTGGGGGAGTCTATAGAGGGAAGGGGGAGTTCCTCCAAAAAGGAGGAGACAAGCCTTGCGCACGGCTGGTGAATGGAAGGATCAGCCTGTAGATTATATAAACCTGCATAAAAAGACGCAAACATGTCTGCTATCCCTTTCAGATTGGAGCATTTGGATCCCTTAGGGTCTATAATGGATTTAATCCGATTGCGAGCCTGCACTCCCCTTAACTTCCTTGCAAACATCCCGCCTGCCCTGTTTCCTGCCACATAGAACTTTTGGTGCGATTTCG
Organism: Mixophyes fleayi; assembly: GCF_038048845.1. Taxonomy (NCBI): domain Eukaryota; kingdom Metazoa; phylum Chordata; class Amphibia; order Anura; family Limnodynastidae; genus Mixophyes; species Mixophyes fleayi. Next base: position 205,615,630 of record NC_134404.1, read on the forward strand.
ATAGTGCCACAAGGGTACGGGTCATGAACAATTTTTGCAGTTCTGCTTTGACTGAAGAGATCTCAGTGCTTAAGGTCTTAGTAGGGTTTGTTTTGATCTGAGTTTCCAGGAGTCTAAGCTTTGATTCTAACTCTAATTGATGGTGTAAGTTTGCGCTGCGCAATCTGGAGGCCACTTGAATTATTGTCTAATCCCTAACCACTGATTTAAGGGCGCACCAGTATGTAAAGATAGAGGTATCTTTAGGATCATTAGTTTGCACATAAGAGCGGAGAGACTCTATAATTGTCAACTTAGTTTCTAAAGAGGACAACAGATGGACAGGTAAGCGCCATGGTCATACCCGGGGGGATGGGGGGGGGGGAGGGAGGATTTGAACTCTATGTGTGTTCTGTAGTACCCACTTATCTGAAAGAATAAGGTCGATTCGGGAATAAGTGTTGTGTACTGAAGAAAAGTAAGTATAGTCTCTTTCTCGTTAGGGGTAGCAACTCTCCATACATCGTATAAACCATGCTCTGCCAGAAGCCTTCCAAATGCCAATGAGGAGTGAACAGGGATCTGATAAGGGGATGTATTGGACTTAGCTGATCTAGCAAGCCTTGGATCTACCACTAGGTTAAAATCACACATTATAACTACACTACCTCTTTTGACCCTATTGACTATAGCTAATGTAGATTTCAGGAACGGCATCTGTTTAGAGTTGGGGGCATATAATGACACCAAAGTGACCCAATTACCTTCCAATTGGCCAATAACTATCAGAAATCTACCATTCTTGTCCTCCACTTTTGTAGAGAATTTAAAGTGGCATTTGGAGCTAAACAATATCGATACGCTACATTTCTTATGGGGTCTTTAAGCTGCATAACAAGTAGCATATTATTGGTTTCTAAGGACTGGGGGGGGGCCTTGGCTGCAAAATGGGTTTCTTGGAGGGCCACAATGTCCGCCTTGGCTTTATGAAAGGAAATTAATGCCATTCTCCGTTTGTTGGGGGAGTTTAGGCCTCTAGCGTTCAATGATAAGAACTAACAACTTAACCTATATATATTTATATTATCTATAAAAAAGGCGAGCCATATATGACTCAAGGAGAGTATCACAAGTTGAATGCCTGCAGGGGAGACAGGGTTTGCGTATTGAAAAAATACATAAGACTGGGAATGTTGTGTTCCAGGGAAAAAAGCAAAGGAACAAAAAAAGAGGGGGAGGGGGGTCTATGAGTCCTCTCCAGCGGTGGGGAAACAGAAATAACCCTACATATAGGATTAGGACTTTTGTCGGAAAGGACAAAAAACGGCAAAATACTTAACGTGGAGTGCATAGCCAGGGCCACACCTCACTGCCACATGCATGCAAACTCTCAAAAAACCAAAACTAGAATAAACAAGAGTACAGATCTTGATTGAATACATGTACAGACAAAACCTTTCAACCCATTTCAATGTCAACCAGATTAGCCACACAGAAAAACAAACAACAGGAAGATCCCCATAATAGCAAATTATCAAAATGTCAAAGTGTGTCTTGAATTACCTGAAGGGTCTAAATCAAGTTGACTTAATAACAAACAGTCTAATAACCAATCCCCGACTAACCTATAATATGCAAACTTAATCTCCTCCTCAAGGATAATCCTCTCCGATATTACAATATATACGTAACAGGTACATACATATGTCGTCTAGGTTGTATCGATAAGTCCTTTTAGCAAAAAAAAAACCAGCAAGGTAATTGTCGACAGTCTTTTCCTGGGATCAGTTTGTACGATGCGGAATTCTGAAAAAGAACAGAGAGAGGAAAAGAAGTAAGGGAAACAGGAGTTGGAGGGGGAAAAGTGGAACAGCAGTGCACAAGACTCTTCAAAAATTGTATAGTGTGAACCATAAGTCTTTTCACATAAATTCCTTGAATCCTGGATGGATCAGCAAATCAGTTCTAACATGAGTATGTATTGAATCTTACTTTCCTTGACTGTGGTCCAAAGATAAGATGAAGGAATGGGAGTAATATGTTATGAATTGTGGAACAGCAACTTTGCAACTTTTCAGGCCTTGTTTCTTAAATGGAAAGTCAATCAGGACCAAAGACAAACCGCAACATGCTGATCCAGGTCTCCCTTGATTACGTCTCTGGAGTTAGAGAAGCCCCCTGTGTAGACCAATCCTTATTGATATGGGCTCTGGATTTAGGATCAGGCCGGGAGGCCTGGAGACTCCAAGACGCCAGGAGCTTTGTTCCCTCTTCTACCGAAGAAATTACATGCATAACACTGTTTCTATGAACCAGAAGCTTTACTGGAAAATCCTATCTGTATGGGATATTATTGTCTCTCAAAAGCCTTGTAACCGGATGAAATCTGAGATGTTTTGCGACTGTAGCTTGAGAAAAGTCCGGAAACAGTTGTAAACCCTGAATAGGACCCGAGTCGTCTGCCTCTCTTGCCGCCCACAGTATATGCTCTTTCATGTGGAAAAAAGTTGACATGTAGTAGAATGTTTCTAGGTAGGGTATCAGGTGTGTTTTCACAGCCCTGGGTAAGCGATGTATGCGGTCGATAAGTAGATCCTGTGTAGAGGTCGCTGGGAAAAGCTTCTGGAAAAGATTGGTAGCAAAAGAGTAGAGATCTGCATTTGAAACTTATTCTGGCATTCCCCCGAATTTTTATATTGTTTCGGCGAGATCTGTCTTCTATGTCTGTCAATTTAACTCTCATGGAGCCCACTTCAGCCTCTAATTGTTCGTGGGATGTTACTAGCTTATTATGAGATGCCACTATCTCTTCCGTTTTATTTTCCAGGTGATCAGTCCTTTTCCCCAACTCCACCACCTCAGATTGAAGGGCTTTAATGGAGGAGCACATTGCCGCAAACAAATCTGCTTTTAGGGTAGCCAGCAGATACTGCATTGATTTAAAGGAAATCGGAGCCTCTATCTGTTGTGTACTCTGGGGCGTCACCAGGAGATGGGGAATCCAACAAAGTGGCACCAGGATGAGAGGGTGCTTCTCCAGGGCCTACCTCCTCCCCTGCGAACAAGGCTCTCTGACCTTTATGTTTAAAGAATGGAAGCTGCGTAGCAGGTTTAGTTGGGTTAATCTTTTTAATTATTTTAGGAGCCATCTTGAGGGATACAGATTCATGTCGCGATCACAAATGGAAATTTTAAGAAGACTGGTTCGATTTACTCAATACAGACAATATGTGATTAAACTTAGGTCTAGCTCCAGGGACTCATGTTGCTCTGGTAATGATTCCTGGTGGCCTGGTTTTAGAGCGTATGAAGATATGGACAAGGCATCATCTCCTATATTTCATGGGCAGACTGTACCCAGCTATACATTATAGGATGCACGCGGGCAGCAGCTAAGACTGCATTTAAACGTTTATGGAATAGTTTTACCCTCACATGTATTAAGATACATTTCTAACGGACATGTGCAGCAACTCTACTAGGATTTGGCACTATTCTTGTACTTAGCGTAATCAGACACATTTTGTGGCTCTCTGACAGAGTATTAATAAAGGAATACAACAGGAGCATATTTATAAATCATGATTAATTTAGATTTTTATGGTTGATCAATGAATATAATTTGTGGTTTATTTTAGTTTCAATGCAATAGAGTTAGTTCCAGTTCTGGAATTATCAGGCAATGAAATATATAAATGTTGCAGTATGTTGGAGGTACATCTGGTCACTAAGAGTTACATTGATTGGCAATGGAGCCTGGGATTGTCAGGGGTTCACAAGGATAAGAGTGTTGGATTTCTGATACAAAATATGGTATGGAGATATGTATGTATCAGACTGTCATTCCACTGCCGTCAATTATACATGACAGTCAATTATTGGATGCAGGTGTTTAGTGTTATTTGCTTGGGAATATACAGAGTATTTTTTTCCTCTCTATACAGTCTGGTTCAGTGGAACATGTTCTGGTTCATTTACATTTATTCTTGGCCACAAATGTCTAAATGTAGTAATGAAGGGTAGGTAATGCGTCAAAGGAAACAGTGCGTGTGTGTGTATGTTTATTGCGCATATATTTTTCCCATTAAACTTTTTTGATGAAAGAATGCCAGAGAAAGATGTTCTTAGTTTGCAGTTAAGTGACAAAACATGTCATACAAGGCTGTACTATAGCACTAAGCAGATCATACATCCAAGTCCCTCAAACTGTCAGGGCTCAGAAATCAAGTAAATGTCAGTCTTGTAGAGAAAGAAGAGAGGGGGCTGACTTCAGCCGGAGCCTTTAATCTTTGTCTATGCGTGTGTTTGTGTGCAAGGCAGGGAGGGGCAATCTGGATCAGAATTACCATGGGAAAGCTTCTCTGGAATGTCCCTATCCCACAAAACAAGATGAGAGGCACGACTATTCTTTTTTAAAAAAAAGTTTAGAGAACTGATGTTTAAGTTTTCTGCATTATTTAATTTAAAGCATTGTGGTGTATTACATTACCAGACTCTCTCACACACATTGTATTACCACATCACCCTTCCGTAAGACATTGGTCTACTCTTTTTCCCTTTAGTCATGGTAGTAGATATGATTTAGCAGAAGGACAAAATAGTTTCCAATTGGTGACTTGTCCTTTACTGCTGTTATGTTTGATGTGAATGTTACATGAGCCGTTAGTTTGTTCTGAATATCATTATGTAACTGTTCAAGTGAGTCAGAAACCCTGGCAATAGTCTGCCTAGAATTGCAGACATCAGTAGCCATAGCCATAACCTCAAGTTGTATTTACAAATATCTGAAATTATTACATATACATGTACTTTACCAGTATCGGTTCAGTTAAAAACAACATATCATACAATTGTCCAACAAATGTATAGGCCCTCCAATTACCTGCAAAATGTAGCACTCCTCCCCCCCCCCATTCTGTTCAACAAATACCCTTTTGTCAACTACATACACTCCACTCCCAGTTGTCCAGCACATAACTGCCCTCTATTTGTCTGGCTAATACGTGGACTAGCTAATTGTCCACCAAATAAGGCATCCAAAACCTCCACCACACAGAACTAATTGTTCACCATATGCAGCCATGGTTGGTGCTACTATTAGGCGAACCGGTTATTGGGCACCAAAAGCACTGAATGAGATAATGACATAAGGTTATCAGTGTTTTTAATTACTCTCCTGGGACACTCCATAATGAGTGCTGGTTGTTTCAATGTAAAGATGGCACCCGCTTCTCCTCCATGTCAGTGTTACATCATAGCCAAGCACCACACTCACAGGTGGAGACACGGGACCTGTACGCAGCTGCCTAGTTGTTCAAAGGATGGCTACAAATGAATCAGTGCTTGTTGGTATTAGATTGTGCTACACTGCCCAATTTAGTGTCATTATTTTCATCAAGCCAGTACCGGAAGGATAAGTGGGTATATATATGAGTACTGATCTGTGGAAGTGCATCTGTTTTAAAATAAAAAATATTGCAATAATAATTAAAGAAAAAGTTAGTGATAACACTCCAATTAACGTAGAGGTTGACACCTCTACAACCGGGGCCTAAAAGTGGTCATGGTATAGAAGTACAAATGTATTGCGGCATGATAGCTAAGGTAACATATAATTGAACAGTTTCATTGGAGCAAATCTATTGTTGTAAGAAAGTTAAGTTTCAAGAAGGATTACGTTATGTATATGTACGTCTTTAAGAGACCATTGTAAATGACCACTATTTTACATTTTTGAAGGTTACTTCGATGCACATGCCTTGGCTATGGATTTTATGAGCATCGGTTTTCGAGAGTGTTTAACAGAAGTTGCAAGGTACCTTAGCTCTGTTGAAGGCCTGGATACATCAGATCCCCTCCGAGTGCGACTGGTCTCTCATCTTAGTACGTATGCCTCACAACGGGAAGCGATAGCTATGACATCATCAATGAGTCAGCACCAGCATTCCCTACATCCTCACCATTGGGCAGCAGCTTTTCATCAACTTCCTGCAGCCTTGTTGCAACAAAATGGACTCTCTTCTTCTGACAACATACCTTGCAGACTTTCCACAAATACAGAGCTACCACCACGACACGGCTCTGCCCTTCTCACAGCTACATTTGCTCATGCAGATGCTGCTCTTAGGGTGCCTTCTGTAGGGAGTGTAGCTTCCAGTGTTCCCCCTCTTTCTACCTCCTTGCTATCACTTTCAGCTACAGTACATGCTGCAGCTGCTGCTGCACAGAGCTTTCCACTGTCCTTTGCTGGAGCATTCCCAATATTTCCACCAGGGGCAGCAGCAGCAATGGCAGCTTCCGCAACAGCTATTACTTCTCCTTTGTCTGCAACAGCCAGCCCTCGGCAAGCAGGCTCCAGTACAAACAGCAAGCCATACCGTCCTTGGGGAACTGAAGTAGGGGCATTTTAACTTGCCCTTTTTTTAAGTGGACTTGTGTACATGATAAACAATTATATGCAGGAGCAGTGTCGTCAGTAAAACTAAAATATAATGTCTAAAATAAACAGATGACCTGTGGACTTGGAGAATACATAACAATGTTACTGTATGTGTTTCTTGTAGAAGTTGGATCCCCCAGGTATTATAACATCTTATAATGCAAACTTATTGAAGAATCAACTTTAACCTGTGGTTGGCTTCACTTTTCCACACGTGTAACATGAAACAAGCTGACCTGTTACTAGATATGTCATTGTCATCTGAAACAGTGCGTGCTTTAAATCTTTCCATCCAGGTGGATAAATGTGGTGCATTTGTTCTCAGGCCCAGAAATTGAGCGATAGTAGCACTGGATAATCTGGTGGCCTGTTTCTCTGGCATCCAATTTACCATAATTAATTTCATGCATTTTTATGTTATTCTTTGTCCACCAGTGTCCAATATAGGTTGAGAACGTAATTTTTGCTTACATAAAACATCAGGGCAAATGTGTCCACTACTACAGGTGAAAGAAATTAGTAATCACAAAGCAAATGGTTTTTGATCATATATAGAGATTATCAGTGATCATCATTTACTGCTTAAAAGTGTTTTAAATTAAAGTGGCATAATCTACAAAGCTTTGAGCCATGCCATAGCTGAAAAACAACAAAGGAAGTTCTCATAATACTGTCATCATATTTTCTAAACAGAGACAAATTTACCCTTCAGTATTTATATTGGTGCTGGAATAAGGGTCATTTCACGCGGAGTTGTGTGTTATTTTCTGATTGGGTCACGTTTCCTTGTTTCTTTACAAGTTATAAAGTCACAGACAATTGTGTTTGAAAGCTCACATCATAGCAATAGAGTATAATGTCTGAAACAGTGTGAGGTCATGACATAGAAAGCAGAACTTGGTTCAGGGCCACTATATCGCCTGGTAGCATTAATGTAAAAACATACATGATCAGCTACATAGCATAATAGACAACAAAGCTTTGTCCCTACTGTGATAATCTAAACCAGTATCTCCAGCCTTCAAGTTCCATTATTGAACCACAGTTCAGAAATCTTTCTGCATGCACTGAAATTGGTAAAACCACAATATAACGAACTTTGAGATTTATTACTTCTTTTAAGGGCTGGACCCATTTAAAAGACAATGATAGGCAGGACTGCATTTGCACAGGGGCCAGGTTTCACGGCCCTAAACTAGTAAATCTTATGTGTTTGCTTGCGAGTAACATATTAAACCCTTTACCACCACTTTTAACTGTTCAAAGCAAATGTTTTTCATGTATTTTCTTGTTCATTGATCTAGACAGAGTTTCCAGAACACACACTTGTGCGTTTTAATACAAGGCAGAACACTGATCTGACCATAGCTAATTAATTCCTTAACCAGAATATTTAAAGCATGAATTGTTAGTAATATCACAGCAAGAACCCCCATTTGCTGTGTACATTTCAAACACAAAACATGGTTTAAATGAGTAATGTTTAATATATGGGACAACTAAATTGGCAAACATTCTTCCGGTTAATTTTCATGCATTAATAACAATCATTATTATTATATAGGATTTGCACAGCACATAATGACATTGAAGTATGAGCTCTGTTATTTACACCATCTGATATAGTGAGGGGACCTGGAAGGTGCAGTCTTTATTTTTATGTGTTTAATCATAATGCAGCTTCCAGATTCCTTGCTTTAGGGATCTATGCGCACGAACCAGAGTCATGGCTTACACTAATTGCTGACAATTTTTTAGTGTCATTTATTCTAAGGATCTAAGGATTTCTAAGGATGGGGTTTATATAGAGTTGATGACCCAGCTTGAGTATATAAAAACACCCAAAACACCATTCAGTGTCAGCTTAGACCCCATTATCTTTCATATCAGAATTATACTGGAAGATGGTTTCCTCATGTACTACGTAAAACCATATGCAGAGATAGGAGTGTCTCTTTAAAGGGCCAATAGAGCAATAACACTAGTTGACCAAGATAAAGTAATTACTAGTATTAATATATATATATATATATATATATATATATATATATATATATATATATAAAAATATATGAACTATTAAGCCTGGTGCTTTTATGAACTGAACATATCTAAGATAATGTTTTGAATGAAGGGCACTGCATTCAGCCTCTTTTCATAAAAAAAAATTGGCCTGGATTCAGCTACATAAATGCACTGTCAAAGCTCTTAAATTGTGTCAAGATATGACGACATTTACATATGTATTTGGAAAAGTTATTTGTTGTTCTTTTATAAGGCAACTTGCATTTGAGGTTAAATGCTCCTTTAAAAAGACTCTAAGGACTAGATTTACTAAGCTGCGGGTTTGAAAAAGGTGGGGATGTTGCCTATAGCAACCAATCAGATTCTAGCTTTCATTTATTTAGTACCTTCTACAAGATGATAGCTAGAATCTGATTGGTTGCTATAGGCAACATCCCCACTTTTTCAAACCCGCAGCTTAGTGAATCTAGCCCTAAGTGGTATATTTACTATACAGCGATTCTGAAGAACCACCGATTCCTGGTGCTATGAAGACATTTTTTAAAGTGGCACTTTGAAGAAAAATGCCTTCATAGTAGCTATAATCCCAAGGAGTAGATTTATCAAATGTTCTAAAAGGGAAACATGGAGGTGTTGTCCGAAGCAACCACTCACATTCTAGCTATCATTTATCTAGTACACAATACCTCCACTTCTCCTTTTTAGAAGTTTTGATAATTCTACCCCTAAAGGTACAACAGTCACAGTGCATACTGACTTATTCTTATTGTTTGTAATGTGCTTATTATACTTATGAAAACAGCAAAAGCAAGAGTGTTTTCAAATCATACGCTTACTTTTAAACTGAAAGATAAGGCCCAACCCTAGAAAAGGAACAGCACTCAACATATGCTTATTCACAATGTTGTGTAGGCCAGAGGTGCACAGCTCAAGTGACCCCAAGGCTCCTAAAATCTGTTTTTGCTTCCCCTGATCTTCACATATACAAACCATTCTGCCGGGAATTGCCTCTTTTGGGCTCCAAGAACAATGGGGGTTTTAGCTAATGAAAAGATTGGGCACCATTGGTGTAGACCAGGCCTGTCCAACCTGCGGCCCTCCAGATGTTGTGAAACTAAAAGTCCCAGCATGCGCTTCCAGCTATCAACTGGTTGTCTACCAGCAAAGCATGCTGGGGCTTGTAGTTTCACAACACCTGGAGGGCCGCAGGTTGGACAGGCCTGGTGTAGACCTTTGTAAGACAAACATGTCCGTGTGGTTATTGAACTGTCTTCCTCCCCAATGGTGCTTTCTGGACGTACCAGTAAAGGATCAGGTCAAGTATTGTTCATAACTTTGATAAAACATAGCATGTTTCATTATGCTCCTCATTTCTCTGCTGTGTGGAGAATGCAATAAATGTTAAACATTATGCAAGCTATACTTAAAATATTTGTTTTATAAATACTGTACACTAGTATTAAGCTGTTTCTTTTGTGCATTACTTTGTAACCTCTTTTCTATGTCAACAAAAAAACATATTTACATATTATTGATTAAATGAAGTCTTTTTTACTGACAATGTTATGATGTGTAGGTGAGATGCCTGTTTTCATAAACATAATCCACAGAAATGATGGACCAACAGACGTTGTCATCACTTTTTTATTTCAACAGCTACATATCATTTGTGTTCTTAAAAAGGTGCAAGACCCAAGAAAAGGCCAAACATTTGTGTTTTACGTCTTGCTTAGATTACACTCAAGACTAATTATTCTTTTTTCTATAATCATATCATAACTGACCACCAAAAACAAATGGCAACATTTCTTTCCAGACCTGGCATTTCTACTTTGTAAAAGTAGAAAAAAATTGCTTACTTACAGTACGCTGTGCAAAAAATTGTCATTCCTGCGTCATTCCTGCGCAGCCTACGTGTTAACTCACGATGAGTGGGGCTTAAACAGCTTTACAAAGTCAGGCAAAGTCAGGATACAAGATGACACACGAGAGGTGCAAGGATATATATATGTGTATATATATATATATATATATATATATATATAAAAACAGTTTTTAGAAATGTAGATCTGGGAACAACATTTTTCAGCTTGCGGTTCTATGGATTGCTTAGATGCCCCCACACTCACAACAGACAATAGGAATATTTGTAAGTTTACTGTAAAAAAAATAAATGTGGATGTTTTTGGATTTTTTAAGTATTTCTTTTGAAATGCCATAATTGTAACTTCTTCCCTGAAGTGTAAGATTTCAACATTACTCATGTCATAGGGACATGTTTATATGTATATATTAATAACAGAGGTAAAGTGATAGCCCGCAAAGTCGTCTTTCTCTTGCAGCTGTGTTTGTGCTTTAGGATGTGCAGCTTATGTATGTCTGATTGTATAAAGACCAGTGGAACAGTTTAGGAATGGCTTTCCATTCATTAACGGTTTCAAGGTTACGGTTTTATATACTATTCTATAAACCATAAAATAAGATGACATGATGCACTGTTATCAACTTGAAAATGCATTTCATAGTAACACTGCAAAAGGGAACGTGTAGTTCATTCATTAAATTGTCTTACCAAAAAGAACACCTCAAAATGGAAATATTATAACAGAACACAAAAGTCATTTGAAAAACTCTATTGCCAAAAGTTGAAGAATAGGAAAGTTAAATATTTCTTAACATGGCAACAAAACAAATAAGGATTCAAAAATACAGGATGCAAAGCAAATCTAAACGCAGAGTACAATTTATTGGGATGCCAAGATCACATTTATGTTTAAGCATAACCTTTAATAGACTATGACATGATATAATTCTTCTTATACAAAGAAATCTAAATATATATTGTTGTATTTACGTTTTCTGCTGCTATTTCTCTGCGTCAATCTCATTTACTAAGTAGCTAATGTTCTTGTCTATTGCCTATGTAGCTTGAGCCATGCAATATGGCATGAAATATCATATCAAGTGAGATTTCGCTGCTCTTCTAGACAGTGATTCCAAATCAATAAAACATTAACTATTAATTTTATTGTTACAGCATAGATGAATTAAAAAGCATACACTATAAAAAAATACCTTTCTGAATGATAGTGACATTTTAAGACAATTTAAAAGATAATAAAAATGGTAAAGGCTTCTCCATTCTATATCACATCTCACAATACATTTTGTGAAATGCAATTTGACTCACAATACCAGCTTTCTCACTTGGTAATGTACAGAGTTTACTGAATACACCCAAATAGAAATGCATACCATAGTACTAAAAGAAGAGTGTGAGAAAGTACATTTATTCATTCCACTCTCACTGGTATTGGCACTGTAAAAGACCCACCTCAATGCAGAGGAGTTCACAAGATGCAGGCGTAAGTAGACCAACACCATCGCTTATACAGCCTATTACTATATCTGATATCAATCGACTCAGGAGAAACATGAAGGGCCAGTGTTCTGGGATGAAAAGAGTAGCACATAATTGGGCACATCCATGGCTATAAACTTGCTACTTTATCTCTGACTCTCTGTTTCAGGTATATTGCATGGTGCTTACATGTCATCAGTGTAGTTCATGTTATAATGTGTTCTCTCCCTATTTAACAAAGCCTCCTGGACGGTGAAGACTATCATTATCATCATCATCATTTATATAGTGCCAGCAAATTCCGTAGCACTTTACAATTGGGAACAAACATTAATAAAACAATACTGGGTAATACAAACAGACAGAGAGGTAAGAGAACCCTGCTCGCAAGCTTACAATCTATGTGACTATACCCAGGTATCGCCAGCGGTAGCCTTCGCCAGGGGCCTTCGGTGAACCTTCCCAATGCATAGGAAAGCCTATTTAACAAGCACAGCAGCAGTATTATTATTATTTTCTTAACAAATCTGGAACTGGAAGCCCAAGTCCGGGCTTTCACTTCCAGTGCACACATGCACGCCAGTTCACACATGTGCGCAAAGGGCTCCTGCCTCGCCTGGCAAGTAGTACGACTCCTCTTATTGCTGCCAGCCAGTATTTACTAGAGCTGAGTATCGCTCAGCCGCCTGGGCAAACATTTATTGATAAATTGAGACAATACAAGATGTTCTAAGATAATAAGCAGCAATAGAAAACATTTGATATCACCTCATTTTGATAAATAGACCCCTAAATCTCCAGGAAATATCTCAGTCCCACGATCAACATCCGTAATCACTGAGCAATCTATAAAAGAATGTAAGACAATTACAGTACTGCATTAGCCTGTTTATTGAGTTTCTTCTACAATCTTTTCTCCTATCTCAACTTCAACTGTCAAATGAAAACACATTCAGTGGGAAGCAGCTTTTGTTTTCAGCAAAATCTTTTTTGAAAGAAGGAATTATTTATTACAACCAAAGAATGTGCCTATATCTATACAATTTGTGTGTGTACATTGTGTGAGTAAATTTCATAAAATGATATGAAGGCATCCTTCCAACTTCTTTAGGTTTGGCTTTGAAAACTTTGATCTAAGTGAAATGCTTTTGTCTGGAGGCTATCTTCTTGTTAAGAGAAAAGCCACAACGAATTCCTAGCATTCTGTTTTTACATTTGTAATCCATTTTCATCATTAATATAACTACACGCACAGACTGCCCTCACCCAGTATGATGTTTCAAAGCATGCAACGCCAATCATTTCACACAATGACACTGTACAGATGGATATGCGCACTGTTACATATAGAATCACAGAGTTAAGAGTATGTGTTAACACGTATCATATAAGTGTGTGGGAGGCAGAGTGAGGTATTCTGAGGGAGCTCTAATCTTACACCGAAGGCACAGGTTAGGTACCAAAGTTACTCTAAAAAGATGGGTCAGCAATTGGATATAGCCATGAGAAAAATACGGAGAAGACATTGTAGGCATGTATAGACATATGGTAATCAATGCAATAGTTTTATTTATAAACAAAACAACATATTTCATAGACTACTCTGAACATTTCTTCAGGGGTAATGATGCAGATCATCAATAACAGAGAATCTGTCATGTCACATTTTATTTAAGAAATAAAGATTTACTGCATATAGCACCATGTAATGATTCCAGCCAGGTAAGCTTGCAGTTTTGTTCCTATTTGAGCAAGTTACTCAGGGTTAGTCATAAGTTTGGAGGTATAGCAGTTGTTTCATAAACGACATTCCCCCATCTGTGTAATGTGATTTATTAAGAATGCCACCTGCTCATGTAAGAGCCTTGCTTGGCCTTGGTAGGTGAGCAGATAATATGGGAACAGGGGTGAGATGCTTATCCAGATTTGCTGCCACAGTCATCCAGTCAACTCCACTGACAACAAACCAATGGCTGCAATTTATTTTAAAACTTCTCTAAACCATTACTGGTGCCGGCAGGGTCTCCTGAGCTGTCTGCTGAGCATAGTATCCTCAGAGTTCTACAATTGGGGGAGGATGGGTTATTTGGAACATATTGATCTCAGTTGGATTGCTCCCAAGTAATACATAACAAACATATGGAGATAATGTTTGAACAGACTAACTAGTGTTTGATAGCTGTACCTGCTTATACAAATATGGAGCTTTCATGCAATGCGAGAATAGACCAGTACTGTAAGAGACAACAATTACAATTCAAAGCCAAATCACATCACCCTGACTGAGACTTAAATGAAAAAAAATGTTTTTAAGGAATTTGGCAAATAGTCTTTATGGATGCTGCCAGCATCCTGACCTTTCTGTGCTCCTGCACGTTGAATGATACCAGCAACCCTCAGGAGAGGTTCACATTATCACATTAGTAAATCATAGTTGGATCATTAAACTTTTTTTTTAAGCATTATATGCAGGAGAATGGGGATTACAACAAACAGTGCACACTGCTCCCTGACAATCATGGGAACCAGCCTGAATAATAAATCCATGAATTATCTAGCTCACATTGACCGGTTCTCACGCCAGAGAATCCCCTTTGATGTGACCAATTCAATCCAAGGGTATCCCAAACCAGTGACCACATGCATAACAACAGACAAGTAATAACTCACTATACATTTTTGCTGCATCCTGTGTAACACATTCATTTCTTCATTGTGAATGGAATAATATCATGACAATGACTGCCATACACTTAATTTATTATTCCAGAATCCCTTCACCTCAAATCAAACCATAATGTAAAAGTGCTTACTAACTCATTTATGCCACAGAATCAGGTCCATGAAAACTCTTATACATACCACCCTGCATCAGTGGTCATTCACCATCAGTTTAAACAGACATGATTTGTGTCAGTGTTGACACCATGGGGTATATTTACCACACTGCGGGTTTCAAAAAGTGGTGATGTTGCCAATAGCAACCACTCAGATACTAGCTGTCATTTTGTAGAATGGACTAAATAAATGATAACTAGACTCTTATTGGTTGCAAACATCTCCACTTTTTCAAACCCACAGTTTAGTAAATATACCCCTATCGCTATAATAACTTCTGCTCTGTGTATTTCAGTACGCACATAAACAAACAGATATGACTTTTTCTTCATCTGCAAATTCTTACTAATGAGAAATTGCAGCTCAACCCAGTAGTTGGTGCGAGTGTACCCTAATAAATGTAAAAAAAAAACATCTGTCAGTATGTTTTTAAAATCTGTTTTTAAAGTTGCAGGAATTTGTTAACCTCCTCATGTGGTGTAGAAAAAAAGAGTCAAGCAAGGTGAAGCAGACTGGCAAGGGTGTTCACCAAAAGAGAGCTACGTAGCCTAACACAGGGCTACGATACCAGCAACCCTCAGGAGAGGTTCACATTGTCACATGCTGACTACATGATTTGTAATGCTTTTACAAAGAATGTATTGTATAAAAGTCCTTCCTCTTATTTACCTATATGTAGTATCCTCAATGCAATACTCTTCACTAATAAGTCACTTACACCCTTACTTTGACAAAAGAAACAGGTTCATGAGCTTCTACAGAAATCTTCATACAGTATGTGTCTAGTCAACACCCATCTTCCAAATCTGTACACTAAGCACAACTTCTCTCTCTTATCATACCACTAAGAAAAATATTCACTACAAAAGTTACCTTGCCTGGTCTAGGATGGGTACTATTGCTAATATTACATTTATAAAATCTGGCAAATGTGAAACGTTTTAGTCCAGCAGATGTCTCCTCAACTTGACACACACTACATAACCATATCATACATTGCTTCAGCCAATTCTATTGATTCTGAGTAAAGATGCATAAAGAGGTACATGCCATTCATTTATAGTATATATATCAGAGGTGGAAAACATGACAATGGAAGCATCACATTACATGATGGCATCATCAACCCAGCAAGATAAGGTGCAGATCAGACCCAGAATGTGGTGAGGCCGCATAGGCCAGGACAAAATTGCAGGGCACTTACTGTTCAAATCAATAGTTACTAATTCAATAATTAGTTTTACTTTCTTTCTTATGTTGGCCTATACATGCCTGCCAGAAAAAAAATCATGATCTTTTTAAATTACAGGTAGTTTATCTAATTTTCATCCTATGGACATGGTGATGATATGGGCTCAGCAGTGCTGAAGATTGCGTACAAGAATAAGGGGGACAAAAATGGTATTTATTTTATTTCATGTCTAAGTAGTATGGCATTAACTTCTTAATTTTAAGACTTTTTAATTCTAGCAGTAAGTTAGCCTCTGGCTCTCTAGACTGGCTGAAATGACGACTTTAAACAGTCACAGTCTATCGTATTACATACACTGTGTGAGTGCACTGTATTCACCATATTACATCAGAAGAGGACAAAAGGAAGGGAAGTCATTATCCTGGTTAGGAGGGCTACATGACACCGCATTAAGGAAAGTCTGTTGTTCAGCACAATACAGTTGGCCAAACTCAGCATTTGCTTCCATATATGATTTTTGTTGCGGACAGAATCCTTGTTACAAACAGAGTAGGAAGGTTCTTAAAAGAAACAGTACAAGTAAAGAGGTACTTTTATAATGTTTATTAGCAACATAATAAAAGCCACAAATGGTAGAATGGAAAATAAAATGGAAAGTAATTAGGTTCACAGACACATGACTGGTACAATGTAATTACAAGATTCACTTCAAAGGGTAATGATTTTATATATTATAATGGTTATGGTAAATGTGTGGCTTTAAGCAAGGTGCTATTATGGCTTTATCTACGTAGTTGTTTCTTAACAGTATGCACAGAACCCTACCATGACAGAGAGGGTAATTTTTTTGGTGCAAGAATTCTCTTAAGGGAAGTGATTGCTCTGCATATTACATATGAGGTTATGAGGCTATAAATGGATCCGTACAACATGTCTTTTTCACGTTTAAGTAAGATTCTCTGCTAAAGCCACAAAGGGTAACCTATAAATTGCAGTGCAGTGCAATTGTGCCACAAGTGCTTTTAGGATGTCACAAATGTGTTTCTGTAGACTGCTCTTTTATTTCTAAGTAACTGCATATGTATGGGGGCAGTTAGATGTAGATCTTTTTTTTAACACATTAAATATGGAAATACTTTGAGCTCTTCTATAGCTGGAGAAACAAGACAATTAGGGCAGGATTCATTAAGGAACGTAAATGTTGATACATGCTGTATTTTGCATAAAATCGCTCTTCACATGCCCAGAACCAGACCATACTCGAAATGCAAGAACATCCAATTCATCTTTGAGTGCAAAGGACACTTACGACTGCAGATGATTTCAGCGGCGGAACAGGGAGAGGACTGGGCATGTAAGTAGTCAATGTATAGTAAGGGTGTGCGCAAAGGTCGATAGCATGCAACAGTGTTCTACTCAAGCTTTGGACATTTCAAAAGTACATGTTTTTCTGTCGTATCACTTGCACCAACTACAAGGCAGGTATACCATTACTAGTGATGGCCAGGGCTGCCAAGAGGAATTCAGGGCCCGGGTACAACAAATTCATGGGGCCCCCCTCATAGTAGAGTAAGCCCCAAAAAGGGGGCGCAATTTTTTTAGGGGTGTGGTCAGACATTCAGGGGCGTGGCAATGCATCATTGGGGCGGGGCTTGCCTAACGGCGGTGCAAAATTTTTCGGGGTGTGGTCATACATTTGGGGGCAGGCAATGCGCCGTTGGGGCGCAGCTAGCACATCAAAATCACTAGGTCCTGAATTCACCAGAGCGTCACATATGTACCAGCACTCCTGACTTTTAAGACATCTAGCACCACAGTGTAGTATACAAAGAATGCAGTGTGTACACAAAGAGCCTGCACCTTACATTGGGCACAACACTCACCAAAAATTGACATTATCCCTACTAGAATCACAGCATTTCACACACTCTGCTGCTCTCTCCTACCTGTTCTTCTCACTTTCACCACCTGTGACTGCTGCTTTCTTTAGTTGCGGCTTGTCCGGATCCTGGAATGTTGAAGGACCTATTTGGAAAAAAAAAATGGCTACATTTAGAAAATTACAGCCAGCCCCGGCGTTAAATCAATAGCACCCATGATTAATAATTAAGCCTTCCTCCAGCCCCAACATTAAAATAATAGTATTCACATATTAATAAATAAACCTATTCCCTTCCTGCAAACAGCAATACCTATTTCCCGCAATCATTATTACTGCCATTAAATAACTCAAAGACACATTTAATAAATAGACCTCATTCTCCCTAAACTCACCCCCATATTCAATAGCCCCCAAATCACCCCATCATAAATTAATAGTCCCCACTATTAAATTGCCCCACCATCACCCTACAAACAAAATAGCGCCCAATAATTAGTGCTTCTCTCCCTTTTTTTTTTTTTAGTGTTTCTCTCTCCTTTTTTTTTAGTGTTTCTCTCCCCTTTTTTTTTTAGTGTTTCTCTCTCCTTTTTTTTTTAGTGTTTCTCTCCCCTTTTTTTTTTAGTGTTTCTCTCCCCTTTTTTTATTAGTGTTTCTCTCCCCTTTTTTTATTAGTGTTTCTCTCCCCTTTTTATTTTAGTGTGTCTCTCCCCTTTTTTTTTAGTGTTTTTCTCCCCTTTTTTTTTTTTTACTCTCTGCCTCTCTCCCCCATTTTTATTACTCCCTCTTCTTTATAGCACTGTCCCTTTCTGTTTCCCTCCCCTTGCCTCTCTGCTTCTTTACTTACCTTCTTTCTTTTCTTTTCTTCTCTTCTCTTCTTTCTTCTGTCTTCTCTTCTTTCTTCTAGTCTTGTCTGGCGCTCCTCACTGACTGCCGGGCGTGACTTGATGACGTCACGCCCGGCAGTCAATGTGAATGGAGAAGAGAGGAAGGAGGGACGCAGCGCAGATCACGTGAGTATGGATCTTTTTTTTTTATTATTATTTCCAGCTCCCCCCACCAACGACGGACCCCCCCTCCGCGGAAAAATAAAATAAAAAAAAACGCAGAATAGAAAAAAAATTAAAAAAATAAAAAATTACAAATTTGCACGCGAGGGCCCGGCCCGGGCCCCCTTGCAAGCCCGGGCCCTGGTAAAATGTACCCGCTCCCCCCCCTCTCGGCGGCCCTGGTGATGGCAGTTGTGTATGCATGCTAGATCATGTGTTTGCAATCAGCAGCAACTGTAAAAGTAAATTTTATGTACAGTAGACATTAATAACATCCTAATACATATATTTAATGGGGGGAGGTGGAAAAAAAAAACTTTTTTAAAATGATTTGTCTTTAATAACTATATTATTTACAGGCAACTAATTTCTGTTTGGTTTGTGCTTTCTGCTGGGACTTTATATTCCACATATGTATTGGACATATTCTACAGTGTCTTGTGTGTCAAGAGCATACCTAAACCTGTAATTCAACAAGAGCTGTTTGTTCAGATCCGCTCCCTATTGAATACAGACGTGCGTATGCCCGAATTATGTGTATGTAAAAAAAATGGCAATTTACCTTCATTTTGCGTGCCTAAATGAATCAGACCCTTAGAGTTGAAGACAGCACCCTGCAAAAATACTTCATAGATCAGAACATGGAAGAATATCTGCAGTAGTTTTACATTTGTAAACAGAAAACCAAGACAGCCTTTGACATTTCCTTAGTACCTAAAGGCAAAACATGTTTGGTTATGCAATTAAACAGTTATATAAATGTTTTACTGAACAATCACCTATATTAGAACATAACCATGACACTAACATGTTATCGCAGTTAATTTGATTTAAACTGAATAGCAGATGATGAATATCTGCTTGGCCATAGTATTTTACATGTCTACTAATCTTGTTATATTCACTTCTCTGCCTTATGGCTAATATCAAGTGTAGTATCTGTTCTTATCAGTGTAACTGGCAAGGCTGTGCTGCATCTTGTTTCTTGTACCTCAATTGTCATTTCAAGGACTAAGCTGCTAAAACATCTAATATCTGCCGAGGAAGCTTGAAGAAAATAACTAGGAAGATCGACTTTGGGGAAAGAAACTCGGAATTCGAACGATGGGAGAAAATTGCAAGATCAACCTAGCAAAAGAACCCCCTCTTCTCTATGGAAGATCCTCATTGTTCTCTGTGGAAGAATATGCTCTTCTCTGCCCAGCAGGAAGAAATTTGCATAGTTTTGCCCCCTAGAATAGACCTTCCTCCAGACCACCTTTCCAGCCCCTTCTGCTCCAGGAATAGAGCCAGAAAGATGGCTTCAACTGCCCCAGCTCCTGCCTCCTCACCTGTTACTGCCCCTAGGAAGAAGGGAGGAAAGAATCCAGCATGCCAGGCTCTCCCCGATGTTGTAAAATATGCCTACACTGCCCCACTGGTTTCGGAAAAAGGGAAGCCCAACCAGCATTCCTCCCCAGAGATCTTCCATCCAGGAACCCTGGATGTGGCAGACAGTCAAACTGAAGGTGAAGGAGGTGGATGGAAGGGTCCCAGACATGACAACTGAAAAAATGTTCCTCAATCATGGATTCTCCAAAGCTGAAACACTTGGCATACAGAGCTACTTGAAGGGCATCTTCATCTCCATAGCGATCTGCAGAAGACACTGGGAGGCAGTGAAAACAGCAAAACCAGAATCCCCATTTGTTCAATTTGCTGATAACTGTCTCATCCAAATATAGGAGTAAGGGTGACTATCTCTATGAGATATCCCCTAATGCCATGCAAGTATATCACTACCTTCTTAAGCCGCTTCTGCACCATGATGAAAGACCCCTTCAAGATCCTGGATGGCAATGGCTTTCTGAACAGGCAAGTGGTCCATCTTTATTAGGCTGAGGAAGGAAGATAACAACACTGATGGTCTCTAGTCACTGCAAAGTTTTTCCTGGTTGGCTCTGCATGACTTATTCCTTATGCCAATCAGCCAACAAGCTGCAGGAATTTTGGTGGGCCCGACCACATGTGCAGAAGTTGCAAGGTTTCAGCCTGCAGGAATTGCAGAGTGGCAGGACACAAAATCAAGATTGTCCCCAAATATGTCCTGCAACCTCTCTGGCCTGGAAATCTACAAGGACTGCACCCAGAGGTCAGTAACCTATACTGTAACAGCAGGAAAAGCACTTCCAGAAGTTGGACTATTTCCAACCCTGTCAGCCAGCACAGAGGCCTCAACCGCAGCAACAAGAGGGTAAGAAATCTCACAATTAGTGGCATCTTTTTACCTTTTCAACATTAACATTAAGGATCAGTTTAGGTGATAGTCTGTTTTTATCTTTCTGGATAGTCAGAAATTATTATTGTAGATATGTAAGGCGCCACAGTGCTCCGCAGCACCATACAGTAGGTAAAACAGTACATACATAAAACAGGGACATATAAGCTAGACAAAATAAATGCAGACATGAAATGAAGGCTATGAAGGACCCTGCTCATTACAGAGCTTACATTCTAAGTGGAAGAGGGCACAGCTGACACAAGAGAAGCAAATGTGGCTCAGAGTGAAGATTGGGACAGTTGTGAGGTTGCATTAGTGTGAATAGTGTTACCTCTAAAAAAAAGATGGGTTTTCAAAGAGAGTCTAAAAATTTGAAGGCTACGGAAAAGTCTGATAGAGCGTGGTAGGGAATTCCATAAGTGGGGAGCAGCACAGAAGAAGTCTTGTAGGCGGGAGTGAGAGGTGGTTACCAGAGATAAGACAAGGCACAGGTCAGAGGTAGATCTAAGAGGTCAGAAGGGAGAGTATTTTGATATGAGATTTGAGATGTATGCGGGGGTAGTGTTGTTGAGGGCTTTGTAGGTAAGGGTGTGTAATTTGAATACGATTCTGGAGGACACAGGGAGCCAGTGTAGGGTTTTTCAAAGTGGTGCAGCAGATGTGGAGCAGTGAGAGAGGAAGATCAGTCTTGCAGCAGCATTTAGGATGGATTGAAGTGTGGATATATGGGTATCAGGAATGCCAGATAGCAGGAGGTTGCAACAATCAAGACTGGAGATGATGAGAGAATTGGTAGCATGCTGATTAAGAAAAGGACGTATTCTGGCAATGTTTTTAAAGTGAAGTCGACAGGACAGGGAGAGAGTCTGGATGTGAGGAATAAAGCGGAGGGCAGAGTCAATTGTGACACCAAGGCAGCGGGTTTGGGAGACTGAGGAAATTGTGGTGTTATTGACAGTGAGGGAGAATTGAGAGAAGGTGGTGACTCTGACAGGAGGGAAGATAATAAGCTCTGTTTTGGATATGTTGAGCTTTAGGTAGCGTTGGGATATTCATGTGGAGATAGCAGAAAGACAGTTGGTTACACAAGATAGTACAGAAGGAGAGAGGTCAGGGGAAGAGATATAGATTTGGGTGTCATCAGCGTAGAGGTGGTATTGGAGGCTGAATTAGCCAATTAATGCCCCAAGAGAAGAGGTATACAGTCAGTAAGACAAAACAGAGCCTTGTAAGATCCCTAAAGCTAGTGGGAGTGGAGGGAAGGGTGCGCCAGAGGTAAAAACATTAAAGGAGCGTTTCAATAGGTAGGAAGTGAACCAGGAAGGAACTGTGTCACGAAGGCCAATAGAGTGAAGAGTGTGTAGGAGAAGAGGGTGATCAACAGTGTCAGCAGCAGAGAGGTCCAGGAGAATGAGTATGGAGAATTGACCCTTAGACTTTGCAGTAAGTAGATCATTGATCACTTTTGTGGGAGCAGTTATAGTGGAATGTTAGGGATGAAAGCCTGATTGCAGAGAGTCGAGAATGGAATGAGAGGAGAGAAACTGAGACATGCAGTTGTAGACTAATCGCTCAATAGTTTGCAAGCAAAGGGGAGGAGATAAATAGGGCGAGAAAGGCTGAATTGAGAGATGGTTTCTTTAGAATTGGTGAGATGAGTGCATGTTTAAAGGAGGATGGAAATGTGCCAGTGGAGATAGACAGGTTGAAGAGGTGAGATAGAGGTGGGCATGCAGTGGAGGACAGGGAGAGGAGAAGTTTTGAGGGGATAGGGTTGGGGAGACAAGTTGTCGGGTGAGATGATCAGATGAATGCAGAGACTTTGTCTTCATTTACTGGATAGAATTAATTAAGGGTGGATTGAGGAGTGTAGATAAAGGTGTGTAGAGTGGGTGGATTTGGCATGAGGAAATATCTTGGTATCGATGTTGTCTTTAAAATAGCTGGCAAAATCATGGGCTATGGGAGAGGAAGGGAGGAGGTGCAGTTGGGAAAAGAAGTGAGTTGAAGGTGGCAAAGAGGCAACATGTGTTAGAGTGGATTTAAAGAATATTTGTATGGCAAATGAAATGGCATTATTGTAAGATGAAAGGATGACTTTATAATGAAGGAAATCAGGAAAGGAATGAGATTTCCTCCAGTGGCACTTTGCAGTGCAGGAGCACTTTTGCAGGTAGCAGGTCTGTTTGGTGTGCCATGGTTGGTGTTTGGATTGTCGGAGACTATATATAGTAGCTGGAGCTGTATTATCTAGGGCTGAAGTGATTGTTTTGTTATAGAAAAAGGCAGCATGTTTAGGACAGGGCAATGCAGTCATTGGAGAAAATAGTTGTTTTTATGAAAATGAGAAATGGATTGTGTTAAGAGTACTTAGGTTTCGATGTGTATGTGTGGATTTGTGTGCAGGGGGAAGGGTATGAGATAAGGTGAGGCTGAAGGAAAGAAGGTTGTGGTCAGAGAGTAGGAACACTAAATTGGAGAAACTAGAGATGGAGCAGTAGTGGGAGAAGACAAGGTCAAGGGAGTGTCCATCACAGTGAGTGGGAGATGAGGTCCACTGGGAGAGACCAAAATAGGAAGTGTCAGGCGCCGTCCCCGCTGATTCCCTGTCAGTCGGGGAACGGACGCCTTCCTTCTTCCGGGCCGCAGCGGTCTGTTGCTAAGCAACAGATGCACTGCGGCTTCAGCTCCAGGGTCCCGTTGGGTGCATGCGCCTTGCCTCGTCCCGTTGCCTAGCAACGGGACGCTACCTATTCGCGGGACACCCGCCTCCTGGCTCCTCCAATCATAAGCTGACTTTTCCTATTTAAACCTGGCCATTAGGGAGTGCCAGAGTAACAGGTTCTATACCAAGTATCCTGGTTCCCCTGCTCCATTGTTTCCTACTGTGCTATCTCTGTTTCCTGTTCTTCGTTGTGACCCGACTGGGCGACCATCCTATTATCTGTGAGACCCCTACTGTACTGCGACCTCGGCCTGTTAACTACTCTTTTCGGATTCTCCCTGGTACCGTTAATTCCTGATTGGCTCGACCTGGACCGTCTGACCCTTCTACACTACACCGGCAACTGACTAGTAGGACCGCGACCTGCGTGCCCTGTGCAGCGAAGTCCAAACCTCCTTGAGGGGGTCCCTGGCGAACACCAGGGGTACGTTTGACTCCGCACCTGCTAGTTCAGTGGCGCTAATACCGGTTAGTGTTTGCTCTGCTATATTCATCAGAAGGCCTTCGGCCTGACAGGAAGTAAGTGAAAGTAGTTTAGTGGCAGAAGAGACAGTGGGATTATCAATGGGAATGTTGAAATCACCTAGTATGAGAGTAGGCAAGTCAAAGGATAGGAAATAAGTGAGCCCAGCTGCAAAGTCCTCAAGAAGTTGGGAAACTGGACCTGGAGGGTAGGTGATGAATGATAGAGAGGACATGCGAGGAGGATTTGTGTGTATGTTTATTACTGTTTATGTAGGCTAGTGAGTGTGTTGTGTGCAGGAGACAAAACAGTTCATGTATACGGACAAGCGAAGAGGGAAGTAGTGAAGGAGAAATTATAATCAGGGAGGGGGAATAGGATAATGGAGAAAGAAGAGGCATTTGGAAAGGAGCATGGTGACAGTAAACTAGGAGAGACTGTAAATTGAGTAGGTGCATGATGGAGAGATGTGAATGAATGTGTATTAGCTAGGGTTGGTAATGAGAAATTGGAAAGGAACAATTGATCCAAATTGTGTGGGGCAATGGAAAAGGTGAAGGCCACTATATCAGATGTTAGAATAGACCTCGAACTCTGCTCAGGTGATGACTAACCTA